>NC_069504.1:1152091874-1152096163 GCF_027579735.1 Bombina bombina
AAACAAGCAGCAGCCTATGCGCAGCTCCTCTCATGCAACTGCTCCACCTGACTTGTAGTTGCCTGCAGTCAGTGCAGGGCCTATAAAGTGTGGGGCCCTAAGTAGAATGACAGAACAGGGCCCCTACCCAGAACCTACTTCAAAGAAATGGAACAATGCACTATGAGCACAGATATACATCCACACTCACAGATACATATATATATATATATATATATATATATATATATATATATATATATATATATATATATATATATACACATATATATATATATATTGTTTTACCTAAAGAGAAAAACTAGCTTCCCTATATCCAGCACCAGAGCATAAGGTCTAAATCATAACTGTATCAATATAGAAATTAACAACCTCCAATCTGGTTCCTTAATTACTCCTCAACATTTCAGCAGTTATATATTCATATTATACAAAAGATATAAAACCAATACATGATTATACTAACGGCTAGATTTGGAGTTTGGCGGTAAAAGGGCTGTTAACGCTCCGCGGGTTTTTTTCTGGCCGCACCATAAATTTAACTCTGGTATCGAGAGTTCAAACAAATGCTGCGTTAGGCTCCAAAAAAGGAGCGTAGAGCATATTTAGCGCAAATGCAACTCTCGATACCAGAGTTGCTTACGGACGCGGCCGGCCTCAAAAACGTGCTCGTGCACGATTCTCCCATAGGAAACAATGGGGCTGTTTGAGCTGAAAAAAAACCTAACACCTGCAAAAAAGCAGCGTTCAGCTCCTAACGCAGCCCCATTGTTTCCTATGGGGAAACACTTCCTACGTCTGCACCTAACACTCTAACATGTACCCCCGAGTCTAAACACCCCTAGCCTTACACTTATTAACCCCTAATCTGCCGCCCCCGCTATCGCTGACCCCTGCATTACACTTTTAACCCCTAATCTGCCGCTCCGTAAACCGCCGCCACCTACGTTATCCCTATGTACCCCTAATCTGCTGCCCTAACATCGCCGACCCCTATGTTATATTTATTAACCCCTAATCTGCCCCCCACAACGTCGCCGACACCTACCTACACTTATTAACCCCTAATCTGCCGAGCGGACCTGAGCGCTACTATAATAAAGTTATTAACCCCTAATCCGCCTCACTAACCCTATCATAAATAGTATTAACCCCTAATCTGCCCTCCCTAACATCGCCGACACCTACCTTCAATTATTAACCCCTAATCTGCCGACCGGAGCTCACCGCTATTCTAATAAATGTATTAACCCCTAAAGCTAAGTCTAACCCTAACACTAACACCCCCCTAAGTTAAATATAATTTTTATCTAACGAAATAAATTAACTCTTATTAAATAAATGATTCCTATTTAAAGCTAAATACTTACCTGTAAAATAAATCCTAATATAGCTACAATATAAATTACATTTATATTATAGCTATTTTAGGATTAATATTTATTTTACAGGTAACTTTGTATTTATTTTAACCAGGTACAATAGCTATTAAATAGTTAAGAACTATTTAATAGTTACCTAGTTAAAATAATTACAAATTTACCTGTAAAATAAATCCTAACCTAAGATATAATTAAACCTAACACTACCCTATCAATAAAATAATTAAATAAACTACCTACAATTACCTACAATTAACCTAACACTACACTATCAATAAATTAATTAAACACAATTGCTACAAATAAATACAATTAAATAAACTATCTAAAGTACAAAAAATAAAAAAGAACTAAGTTACAGAAAATAAAAAAATATTTACAAACATAAGAAAAATATTACAACAATTTTAAACTAATTACACCTACTCTAAGCCCCCTAATAAAATAACAAAGACCCCCAAAATAAAAAATTCCCTACCCTATTCTAAAATACAAAAATTACAAGCTCTTTTACCTTACCAGCCCTGAACAGGGCCCTTTGCGGGGCATGCCCCAAGAATTTCAGCTCTTTTGCCTGTAAAAAAAAACATACAATACCCCCCCCCCAACATTACAACCCACCACCCACATAGCCCTAATCTAACCCAAACCCCCTTAAATAAACCTAACACTAATCCCCTGAAGATCTTCCTACCTTGTCTTCACTATCCAGGTATCACCGATCCGTCCTGGCTCCAAGATCTTCATCCAACCCAAGCGGGGGTTGGCGATCCATAATCCGGTGCTCCAAAGTCTTCCTCCTATCCGGCAAGAAGAGGACATCCGGACCGGCAAACATCTTCTCCAAGCGGCATCTTCTATGTTCTTCCATCCGATGACGACCGGCTCCATCTTGAAGACCTCCAGCGCGGATCCATCCTCTTCTTCCGACGACTAGACGACGAATGACGGTTCCTTTAAGGGACGTCATCCAAGATGGCGTCCCTCGAATTCCGATTGGATGATAGGATTCTATCAGCCAATCGGAATTAAGGTAGGAATTTTCTGATTGGCTGATGGAATCAGCCAATCAGAATCAAGTTCAATCCGATTGGCTGATCCAATCAGCCAATCAGATTGAGCTCGCATTCTATTGGCTGATCGGAACAGCCAATAGAATGCGAGCTCAATCTGATTGGCTGATTGGATCAGCCAATCGGATTGAACTTGATTCTGATTGGCTGATTCCATCAGCCAATCAGAAAATTCCTACCTTAATTCCGATTGGCTGATAGAATCCTATCATCCAATCGGAATTCGAGGGACGCCATCTTGGATGACGTCCCTTAAAGGAACCGTCATTCGTCGTCTAGTCGTCGGAAGAAGAGGATGGATCCGCGCTGGAGGTCTTCAAGATGGAGCCGGTCGTCATCGGATGGAAGAACATAGAAGATGCCGCTTGGAGAAGATGTTTGCCGGTCCGGATGTCCTCTTCTTGCCGGATAGGAGGAAGACTTTGGAGCACCGGATTATGGATCGCCAACCCCCGCTTGGGTTGGATGAAGATCTTGGAGCCAGGACGGATCGGTGATACCTGGATGGTGAAGACAAGGTAGGAAGATCTTCAGGGGATTAGTGTTAGGTTTATTTAAGGGGGTTTGGGTTAGATTAGGGGTATGTGGGTGGTGGGTTGTAATGTTGGGGGGGGGGGTATTGTATGTTTTTTTTAACAGGCAAAAGAGCTGAAATTCTTGGGGCATGCCCCGCAAAGGGCCCTGTTCAGGGCTGGTAAGGTAAAAGAGCTTGTAATTTTTGTATTTTAGAATTGGGTAGGGAATTTTTTATTTTGGGGGTCTTTGTTATTTTATTAGGGGGCTTAGAGTAGGTGTAATTAGTTTAAAATTGTTGTAATATTTTTCTTATGTTTGTAAATATTTTTTAATTTTCTGTAACTTAGTTCTTTTTTATTTTTTGTACTTTAGATAGTTTATTTAATTGTATTTATTTGTAGCAATTGTGTTTAATTAATTTATTGATAGTGTAGTGTTAGGTTAATTGTAGGTAATTGTAGGTAGTTTATTTAATTATTTTATTGATAGGGTAGTGTTAGGTTTAATTATATCTTAGGTTAGGATTTATTTTACAGGTAAATTTGTAATTATTTTAACTAGGTAACTATTAAATAGTTCTTAACTATTTAATAGCTATTGTACCTGGTTAAAATAAATACAAAGTTACCTGTAAAATAAATATTAATCCTAAAATAGCTATAATATAAATGTAATTTATATTGTAGCTATATTAGGATTTATTTTACAGGTAAGTATTTAGCTTTAAATAGGAATCATTTATTTAATAAGAGTTAATTTATTTCGTTAGATAAAAATTATATTTAACTTACGGGGGTGTTAGTGTTAGGGTTAGACTTAGCTTTAGGGGTTAATACATTTATTAGAATAGCGGTGAGCTCCGGTCGGCAGATTAGGGGTTAATAATTGAAGGTAGGTGTCGGCGATGTTAGGGAGGGCAGATTAGGGGTTAATACTATTTATGATAGGGTTAGTGAGGCGGATTAGGGTTAATAACTTTATTATAGTAGCGCTCAGGTCCGCTCGGCAGATTAGGGGTTAATAAGTGTAGGTAGGTGTCGGCGACGTTGTGGGGGGCAGATTAGGGGTTAATAAATATAACATAGGGGTCGGCGATGTTAGGGGCAGCAGATTAGGGGTACATAGGGATAACGTAGGTGGCGGCGATTTGCGGTCGGAAGATTAGGGGTTAATTATTTTAAGTAGCTTGCGGCGACGTTGTGGGGGGCAAGTTAGGGGTTAATAAATATAATATAGGGGTCGGCGGGGTTAGGGGCAGCAGATTAGGGGTACATAAGTATAACGTAGGTGGCGGTCGGCAGATTAGGGGTTAAAAATT
>NC_069504.1:1152096363-1152146227 GCF_027579735.1 Bombina bombina
CATGTCATGCAGTGCTATATTGTACTGATCTTGTCTCTCTGTCACATACAGAAATGCAGCAGAACTGTCATGTCATGCAGTGCTATATTGTACTGATCTTGTCTCTCTGTCACATACAGAAATGCAGCAGAACTGTCATGTCATGCAGTGCTATATTGTACTGATCTTGTCTCTCTGTCACATACAGAAATGCAGCAGAACTGTCATGTCATGCAGTGCTATATTGTACTGATCTTGTCTCTCTGTCACATACAGAAATGCAGCAGAACTGTCATGTCATGCAGTGCTATATTGTACTGATCTTGTCTCTCTGTCACATACAGAAATGCAGCAGAACTGTCATGTCATGCAGTGCTATATTGTACTGATCTTGTCTCTCTGTCACATACAGAATGCAGCAGAACTGTCATGTCATGCAGTGCTATATTGTACTGATCTTGTCTCTCTGTCACATACATAGATGCAGCAGAACTGTCATGTCATGCAGTGCTATATTGTACTGATCTTGTCTCTCTGTCACATACAGAAATGCAGCAGAACTGTCATGTCATGCAGTGCTATATTGTACTGATCTTGTCTCTCTGTCACATACAGTAATGCAGCAGAACTGTCATGTCATGCAGTGCTATATTGTACTGATCTTGTCTCTACTTCATATACAGAAATGCAGCAGAACTGTCATGTCATGCAGTGCTATATTGTACTGATCTTGTCTCTCTGTCACATACAGAAATACAGCATAACTGTCATGTCATGCAGTGCTATATTGTACTGATCTTGCCTCTCCTTCACATACAGAAATGCAGCAGAACTGTCATGCAGTGCTATATTATACTGATCTTGTCTCTCCTTCACATACAGAAATACAGCAGAACTGTCATGTCATGCAGTGCTATATTGTACTGATCTTGTCTCTCTCTACCACATACGGAAATGCAGCTGAACTGTCATGTCATGCAGTGCTATATTACACGAAACGTGTCTCTCCTTCACATACAGACACGCAGGGAACGTCCCTTGGAGAAGTAAAGCAAAATCTGCCTATTGAAAATTTTACTAGGGATCTCAGTGCTGGGGGATTTTTTTAGATCATGTAACCTGAGCAGAGAGGTTTTGAATTTCAGGGCAAGATTTCAAGTCGCGCGGCAAATCAGTTGTGAAAACACCGCGCATGTTATGGTTTTTTTCGCATTTTGGGGTTTGCAAAACTATTACAAGTTGCACATTTACATTTGGCAATCACTAAGCCGCATAATCCAAACGGCCAAATTGAATGCACGTTCACGTATTCCCCTTTAAAGTCAATGGAGAAGACAAATAGAAAAAAAGAACCATAATAACCCTAATCTGTTGCGCAAAGCACAAGACGTATTCTTCGGAAAGTGTACATGAAAATGCGAATGTTTCTTATTGCGAAAATGTTTTCGGAACAGAATATGTTCTATTTATTTATAAATAAATGTTTCTCTATATATGTGATGATTTTTGGACTGATACTGTATATCTATTTGTACAAGATAAGTACATGAATATATATTTATATATCTCGAGATCTATATGCGAATATCCCATTGAAAATCCCTCTGAGATATTGATTAATGTGCATCAGATTGTAATGTGAAATATTTTCCTTATCTCCCTAGTTAAACATGTCTATACATATAAATGCATGTTTCTCTATGTATGTCTGTCAATCTAAAATCCCTGCGTCAGCTTTTTTTTTCTAACACCCGTAATCTCATATCTCTGAGCTCTTATAACGTTTGTGTGCAATATTTTTATGAAATAATTTGTATTAGACAGTGTTAATATGAGTGTAATCAAAGTGTTTTGTGAAACTTTTATGTAGTGCAAAACTGTTAAATAGACAGTAAACACCAGAATTTGTGCTGTTTTAAAAGATAGATAATCCTTTAATTACCCATTCCCAAGTTTTGCATAACCAACACAGTAATAATTATACGTTTTACCTCTTTAATTACCTTGTATCTAAGCCTCAGCAGACTGCCCCCTTATTTCAGTTCTTTTGACAGACTTTAATTTTAGCCAATCAGTGCTCACTCCTAGGTAAATTCACGTGCATGAGCTCATTGTTATCTATATGAAACACATGAACTAACGCCCTCTAGTGGTGAAAAACTGTCAAAATGCATTTGGATTAGAGGCGGCCTTCAAGGTCTAAGAAATTAGCATATGAACCTCCTAGGTTTGGCTTTCAACTAAGAATACCTAGAGAACAAAGCAAAATTGGTGATAAAAGTAAATTGGAAAGTTGTTTAAAATCACATGCCCTATTTGAATCATGAAAGTTTTTTTTGGACTTGACTGTACCTTTAACTACAGCTCTTCGAGTGCAGAAAGGATTGTTGCGTAAAAGGCGATTGTGTGTGCGCAATCACAATTTTGAAAAACTTGTAAGTGTTGTGCAATGGAAATTGATTGTGAAAAACCCACATTGCGAGCAGAAAACTCATACTGCGCGACTTGTAAACTTGCCCAGTGTGCTTTTTGTGCAATGTGAATTTAAAATATGATGCTTAAATTGTATGAAAAAGTTCAAATTTTAAAGTGTAATTTATTTTATTTTTCTGTTGTAAAAATAGTCTCACAGCCTTGGAGAGTGGTCTGAACAGAGTTGTTCCTTGTATGTGTCATAAGTTCTCTCAGGTCTCATCGTATACACCACGCATGTTACATCTGCAGGGTCTCACTGATATATCTACCTAATATAAGCTGGCGAGTTTGTTTCCATGTGTTTATTGTGCAGATAGAAAAAGATATTTATGCAAAACTAGAATCAAATACAAGATAAACCGCACCATGTGATTTGTATGTATTTTGCAAAAATGTTGCTATCAGTGCCAGCAGCTCCATGTCAAGTGCCCTCTGCCCTGCAAGCATCATTACTTTCTATGGGACACAGCCCGCTACTCGCCTGGGATACCAGGTAGTTTAGAGAGTCAAGTATGTCCGTACATCAGTCAGTGTGAGGATTTCACGCTATGTTTGAGAATCTGTCTGTTTGTATTTTCAGTAGCAATAGGTAAATGATTTGAACATTATATTCTGCTCTTGTTTTGCCAAAATTCATTAAAATTATAGGGGGGGAGATAAAAAACTGAAATTAAAATTCTCCATGTCTCAAAATTAAATCAATGTAAATATTTGCATAGGAAATTAGTACATCTAAGCAAGTATCCCCGCTTGCCCCCAGAAATTCTTAATATGCAATGTTTCCAATGCACAAGAGAATTGTGGGTAAGATATGCAAATTAGGTATGCAAATTCTCAGATTTCTGGTTTGCTGTCATATTCCTGTTTAAAAGGATCGCTGTGTTAAAACAGTATTTTTGAAGCAGAAAAAACTGAGAATTTGCATACCTAATTTGCATATCTTACCCACAATTCTCTTGTGCATTGGAAACATTGCATATTAAGAATTTCTGGGGGCAAGCGGGGATACTTGCTTAGATGTACTAATTTCCTATGCAAATATTTACATTGATTTGATCTTGTTTTGCAAACAATTTACATTTCCCTTTATCAGATCCAGTAGCAGCATTAGCATGTGAATGTCTCATAGATTTTAATGTGAATCTATAGGAATCAATATTAAAATAAATATCTGAATGTTACATTTTGGTAACATTCTAGAAGCACATTCATGTTCTCATCCCTAATGGGTGTCAATTTCCCTAGGGTACGAATCGTGCAGACGCAAAACGCGCAGGCTCTCTGGGAGGAACCAGTAGCTATTGGTAGGAGTTACAGTATCAATATTTATATCACTCTCTAATTTTTTAACTTTAAAATTAAACAAACCATATTTCCTACTGAACCTAATATACCCCTGGATTCCAACACTTAATATGTTAACCCTTTGTTGTCAGTAGCGCTTGGCATGCAGTATTTGAGGTGGTGCATAACAATTACATTTACTAAAACCTCCCAAAGCTAAAGTCGATTTATCTGTAAGGATTATTTATTACACTGACCAGGGCTGATCATTACCTTAATATATACAATAATTTAGCAGCCATTCACTTCCATTAATCTTAATTGCTTTGTCATTAAATATACAAATATGCAGCCAGGTCGGTCACAGTGTCATTATGTGCACAGGGAGGTTAGAGTGGTATCAATAAAGAGATTATTAGTGAAGCAGAGTTGGTCCAGGAACAAATTAGCAACCAGCAAGGGACGTTTCCTTGGTACACATTAGGCTGCGCACTAGCTGCTACTTGTGCATTTTAGTTGCTTATAACTCTTAAACGGCTTACTGATTTGGCTGAATTTTGTCAGCTCAGCCACATCTAACCTTTGTAAGATATTAAAAATAAAATGGCATTTTGCATTGTGGCAATAGGAGATTATTATTAGTCGAGGTGTCATGTTCCAGTGTATATGCACTCAGGACACAGATCCTTGGGGCAGTGGTAGGGATTTTGAGACACCGACCCCTGACCCAGGGAAGAGTATTCTGGACGTGGATAGATGATATTCTGTGATTCATAGTTGCAGGAAGTTATTGTAGAATTCATGGAGAGTGCAACATATGTATACAATATATTCTGGCTTCACTGTGACTTATAGCTAGTTAATAGGAGTAGCTGCAGGATTCATGAGAGTGAAATATAGCAAATTGGAATGTTCAGGCTTCAGAGTAAACTGGTAGAAGATTGACTCATAGATGCAAACTGAGGTGTGTTGCAGGTTCACAGTACACAATATTATATAGAACTGTATGTCAGTAATAAGCAGAGCAGCACAGGGGATAGACACGTTGCATGTTTAAGACATGAAATACTGTTTGTGCATATATTGGAGAATCACAGGAAAGCTGTTTAACTGAACACATAGATGCAGAGTTCTGAATATATTAACATATTTGGAGGAGGATATTTCAGCTATGACAGCTTGTAGCAGAGAATAGTTATAAAGTTCTGAGTAAGATGTTGTTGTAGTAATTAGAGAGTGATAATAACCAAATGCATACTTGTAATTTATAATAAAGTTCAGAGTTTGTTAAGTAGCAGTGTCCAGGAAACAAAATGGAATTATTTGGATTCTTGCGATTAGATGATTTTAAGCATATCTAAAAGGAAAGGCTATAGCTTGAATATGTTGGTAAAATCCATGCAGGAATAGTTACAGGAACAAAACTTTAAAGCTAATGCAATGCACATTAGGCCTGAGATGGTTTAAAAAGAGGCTGATGGAATCAGGTGCATGAATGATTAATTAGGCAGGTAAGTTGAATGCAGATACTCCCCAAACAGTATGATTGTCAGTAGTAGGGGAGGCAGTCTTAAAGGGACAGTGATATCAGGCAGGCATATGTTACAGAACCCCCTCCTTAAAGGCGACCTCCGGGCACCCAACACAATCCAAATGGAGAGAGAACAACAATGAAATGGAGAGCCAGTAGTAGCTGCATGGAGGTAGTGAGTCTAATCCGAAATCAAGAAAGGAGGGTTAGAGATCTCTTGAAAAAGCAAAATGACAATGCAAAGGCCCTGGATTTCAGGTATCAAAAGATCTTGAAAATGATGAGAGCAAAACTCTCTTTCTTTCTTTCTCGCTCGCTCTCTTTCTCTCTCGCTTTCCTTCTTTCTCTCTCTCCTTTTTTCTCTCTCGCTCTCCTTCTTTCTCTCTCGCTCGTCTTCTTTCTCTCTCGCTCTTCTTCTTTCTTTCTCGCTCTCCTTCTTTCTCTCTCGCTCGTCTTCTTTCTCTCTCGCTCTTTCTCTCTTGCTCTCTTTCTTTCTCTCTTGCTCTCCTTCTTTCTCTTTCGCTCTCCGTCTTTCTCTCTCACTCTCCTTCTTTCTCTCTCGCTCGTCTTCTTTCTCTCTCGCTCGTCTTCTTTCTCTCTCGCTCTTCTTCTTTCTCTCTCGCTCTCCTTCTTTCTCTCTCGCTCTCCTTCTTTCTCTCTCGCTCTCCTTCTTTCTCTCTCACTCTCCTTTCTCTCTCGCTCATCTTCTTTCTTTCTCGCTCTCCATCTTTCTCTCTTGCTCGTCTTCTTTCTCTCTCGCTCTTCTTCTTTCTTTCTTTCTTTCTCACTCTTCTTCTTTCTTTCTCGCTCTCCTTCTTTGTCTCTCGCTCTCCATCTTTCTCTCTCGCTCGTCTTCTTTCTCTCTCTTTCTTTCTCTCTCGCTCTTTTTCTTTCTCTCTTGCTCTCCTTCTTTCTCTCTCGCTCTCCTCCTCTTTCTCTCGCTCGTTTTCTTTGTCTCTCGCTCTCTCTCTCGCTCTCTTTCTTTCTCTCTTGCTCTCCTTCTTTCTCTCTCGATCTCTCCTTTTTTCTCTCTCGCTCCCCTTCTTTCTCTCTAGCTCGTCTTCTTTCTCTCTCGCTCTCCTTCTTTCTCTCTCGCTCGTCTTCTTTCTCACTCGCTCTCCTTCTTTCTCTCTCGCTCGTCTTCTTTCTCTCTCGCTCGTCTTCTTTCTCTCTCGCTCTTCTTCTTTCTTTTTCGCTCTTCTTTCTCTCTCGCTCATCTTCTTTCTCTCTCGCTCGTCTTCTTTCTCTCTCGCTCGTCTTCTTTCTCTCTCGCTCTCCTTCTTTCTCTCTCGCTCGTCTTCATTCTCTCTCGCTCGTCTTCTTTCTCTCTCACTCGTCTTCTTTCTTTCTCGCTCTCCATCTTTCTCTCTTGCTCGTCTTCTTTCTCTCTCGCTCTTCTTCTTTATTTCTCACTCTTCTTCTTTCTCGCTCTCCTTCTTTCTCTCTCGCTCTCCTTCTATCTCTCTCGCTCGTCTTCTTTCTCTCTCGCTCTTTCTCTCTCGCTCTCTTTCTTTCTCTCTTGCTCTCCTTCTTTCTCTCTCGCTCTCCTCCTTTCTCTCTCGCTCTCCTCCTTTCTCTCTCGCTCTCCTCCTTTCTCTCTCACTCGTCTTCTTTCTCTCTTGCTCTTCTTTCTTTCTTGCTCATCTTCTTTCTCTCTCGCTCTCTCTCTCGCTCTCTTTCTTTTTCTCTTGCTCTCCTTCTTTCTCTCTCGATCTCTCCTTCTTTCTCTCTCGCTCCCCTTCTTTCTCTCTAGCTCGTCTTCTTTCTCTCTCGCTCTCCTTCTTTCTCTCTCGCTCGTCTTCTTTCTCACTCGCTCTCCTTCTTTCTCTCTCGCTCGTCTTCTTTCTCTCTCGCTCTTCTTCTTCCTTTTTTTTGCTCTTCTTTCTCTCTTGCTCGACTTCTTTCTCTCTCGCTCGTCTTCTTTCTCTCTCGCTCGTCTTCTTTCTCTCTCACTCTCCTTCTTTCTCTCTCGCTCTCCTTCTTTCTCTCTCGCTCGTCTTCATTCTCTCTCGCTCGTCTTCTTTCTCTCTCGCTCGTCTTCTTTCTCTCTCGCTCGACTGCTTTCTCTCTCGCTCGTCTTCTTTCTCTCTTGCTCGTCTTCTTTCTCTCTCGCTCGTCTTATTTCTCTCTCGCTCGTCTTCTTTCTCTCTCGCTCGTCTTCATTCTCTCTCGCTCGTCTTCTTTCTCTCTCACTCTCCTTCTTTCTCTCTCGCTCGTCTTTTTTCTCTCTCGCTCGTCTTCTTTCTCTCTCGCTCGTCTTCTTTCTCTCTCGCTCGTTGTTACAGTACCAACAGTGTACCAAGGGTTAATACCAGGGAACAACGTCCTGCATAGGGAATCAGCAATTCACAAACCCAGCCAGTTTCCCTGCAAACATGAGACCAAGCTCCACCTTTCAGGTTTAAAAAAGAATAACTACCTTATTTGAAGGCAGCACACAGATTTATACACCCTGGCTTCAGGTTACAGAGGGCATTGGTTTAACAGTAAAGCAAACATATGAACAATGCATCAAACCTCTAACAATTGTCTATTCACAGGTAAAACAGATTAACACATTAAGTTAATTTACTGGGAAAGAACGTTTACTCAGACAATCTGATATTGGCCAGTCTAGTTAACATAATCACACAAGGACACAATCAGTTTACCCAGACAGACTCCTGAGACACAATCATATCTGAAACATACATAGAATACATCTTATTACTGAATATAGGAACAGTTCTTATTAGCTATAAAGTCTTTTATGCCCACTTGGTTTATAGAGTCACAATTGCTCCCAAAAGGTGCACTCACACCCTGTACCCATCCTGTATTTATGGATACAGGGTGACATAGGCATAAGACAGAGTTATGAAAGTACATGGGGTGTCCAGCATATAAAATTCCATATTTCCATGCAGTCTCTGGGTATCCTTAAGCCCATGTACCTCCAGCCCAAAGAATGTTCCATAACAGGACCTCCAAGGCACAGTGGCGAGATTGGTCTCGTCACATATCTCCCCTTTTCCAAACAGACTAACAGGGTATCTGACCTCCTGCCGGTCAGTGCCCTGGTTAGTCCAGCAACCCACCCATAAAACACAACTAGTAGAACAGCCCACCCACAATAAATGGTTACTACACTTGAGTACGGGGAAAACTTGTCCATTTCCAGGTGCCTCACTACAGCTGTGTGGGGGACGGGTACGCTGAATTGGTGGGTTGCGAGGTGGGCAGAGACCAGCTGTACTCTGCCCAGGCGCCAGTACTACCATGGAAGTAGCCTGGTGGGAGCCTGGTTGCTGGAGGGGGAGACCGACTGTCTCCCCTTTGGATACATAGCTGTGCTGCTGGAGGGGGAGACCAATCGTCTCCCCTTTGGCTAAACAGCCGTGTTGCTGGGGGACAGGACCATCAAACTCCTCTCCCTCTGGTTTGTCATGCTCGGCTATCCAGGGTATGTACTGTGCCATATACCACCAGAGCGCCTGGTAGGCATGTCAGTTTGCTGGGACAATCCATCTGTATTCCCGTTATGAGAGAGAATTCCTGTCCATACAAACAAGGGTTCAAATTCCTCAGTGCCCAGACCAGGGCCAAACAGTCCTTCAAAATCCCATCAGCTTCTTTACGAGTTTTCTGTACCTGCTCTCTATAGGTATCCACAATCCCTTCATACTGACATAGGGTGCCCTTGAGTTGCTGCACCTCACTATGAGCCAGCGTCAGCTTCTCCTCAAGTGTCACTAAGTTTTTCTTTAATGTTTCATGTTCCACTCTCAAGCTGGTGTTTTCTGCAGTCTGTCGGTGCAGCTTGTCTAGCAGAGATTCCTGTTCTAAACGTGCTTTTTCCTCTGCGCTCCTCTTCTCCTTCATCAGCGCATTGTAACGGGACCTCCACATATCAATAGCGGATAGAGATTTACTGCGCTCAGCGTCCTGGGGCTTAGCAGCAGGTGGGTCAGTCTCTGCTGCACGGATCTGGGCACGGGTAGTCACAGAGTTAACATCAGCGGGACCCATAGGAGCGTAGGCAGAAACAAGGGGGGCCAAGTCATTTCCAAGAAGAACATCAGCAGGTAAGTCCTTCTTGACCCCCACATTCACAGGTCTAGCGCCCACTCCCCAATCCAAATGTACCCTGGCAACAGGTAGGCTGAACACATCGCCCCCTGCTACCCTCACAGCCACAGTGTCTCCAGTGTACTGTTTCTCAGACACCAAGTTCTTTTGAAGCAAGGTCATGGTAGCACCAGTATCCCGTAGACCACTGACCTTCTTCCCATTCACTTTAACCAGTTGCCGGTTATTCCGGTGGGCAGCTTGCACAAGGTCTGCCTCATGTAGGATGCTCCAGCATTCTTGCGCCTCTACGTAGCGGGCCGCAGGCTGAGGATTACGTGGGATTCCACCGGCGGGTCTTCTCCAGGACTGCGCTTGGTTCGCTGCGTTTAGGGGACACTCTGGTCTTTTGTGCCCTAGTTGCTTACATCTAAAGCACCGAATAGGTTGTGAGTAGCACCGCAGGGCTCTCTGAGGGTAGTTCGTGGCCGGAGGCCGTGTGGTATAGTGGTGCGCCGGGGTTTGGTAACTGGCAGCTGCTGGGGTGACTGGGGGTCTGTACTCCACTCTAGCAGGGGGCTTAGTGGTAGCAGTGTCCAGTTTGCGGGCATCCGTATACTCATCTGCCAAGCGAGCCGCTTCCTGCAGGGTGGAGGGTTTACGGTCCCGAACCCACTCTCGAACTCCTGCGGGTAATTTGTCGAAGCAATGTTCCAACAGGAATAGCTGCAGCACCTCTTCCCCAGATATGGCTTGGCACCCCGCTATCCAGTGAGCTGCTGTGCGGTGCACCTTACATGCCCACTCAAGGTAGGAATCTCCAGCTAATTTAACAGTGTCTCTGAACCGTCTCCGGTATGCCTCTGGTGTAACCGCATACCTGGAGAGCAGAGCCTCTTTTACAGTATTATAATCCCTGACTTCCTCATCTGGAATGGCCCGAAAAGCCTCTCTGGCCCGGCCGGATAATTTTCCAGATAATATCGTGACCCAGTCCTCTGCGGGTACCTTGTGTAGTGCACATTGCCTCTCAAAATCCGCAAGGTACCCATCAATCTCTCCTTCTGTTTCCAGGAAGTTTTTAAAAGCTGCAAAATTTACTTTTCTCTTTTCCATCTTAGTCAGTATTGTAATAATCCCCCTCTTCCTGAGGTTACTGGCTTGTGTAGTTGCTCTTCTGGGCGATAAGGTTCATTCCGTCGCTGCCACCAATGTTACAGTACCAACAGTGTACCAAGGGTTAATACCAGGGAACAACGTCCTGCATAGGGAATCAGCAATTCACAAACCCAGCCAGTTTCCCTGCAAACATGAGACCAAGCTCCACCTTTCAGGTTTAAAAAAGAATAACTACCTTATTTGAAGGCAGCACACAGATTTATACACCCTGGCTTCAGGTTACAGAGGGCATTGGTTTAACAGTAAAGCAAACATATGAACAATGCATCAAACCTCTAACAATTGTCTATTCACAGGTAAAACAGATTAACACATTAAGTTAATTTACTGGGAAAGAACGTTTACTCAGACAATCTGATATTGGCCAGTCTAGTTAACATAATCACACAAGGACACAATCAGTTTACCCAGACAGACTCCTGAGACACAATCATATCTGAAACATACATAGAATACATCTTATTACTGAATATAGGAACAGTTCTTATTAGCTATAAAGTCTTTTATGCCCACTTGGTTTATAGAGTCACAATTGCTCCCAAAAGGTGCACTCACACCCTGTACCCATCCTGTATTTATGGATACAGGGTGACATAGGCATAAGACAGAGTTATGAAAGTACATGGGGTGTCCAGCATATAAAATTCCATATTTCCATGCAGTCTCTGGGTATCCTTAAGCCCATGTACCTCCAGCCCAAAGAATGTTCCATAACAGGACCTCCAAGGCACAGTGGCGAGATTGGTCTCGTCACACTCGTCTTCTTTCTTTCTCACTCTTCTTCTTTCTCTCTCGCTCGTCTTCTTTCTCTCTCGCTCTCTTTCTTTTGCTCTCTTTCTCTCTTACTCTCAAGAAAGAGTCAGTAACAAATACAGAACAATATCAATAATAAAAGCTTAGTCAGAAACAGACCAGAGTCAGTAACAAATACAGAACAATATCAGTAATAAAAGCTTAGACAGAAACAGACCAGAGTCAGTAACAAATACAGAGCCTAATCAGTAACAGAAGCTTAGTCAGACACAGGCCAGAGTCAGTAACAAATACAGAGCCTAATCAGTCACAGAAGCTTAGTCAGAAACAGACCAGAGTCAGTAACAAATACAGAGCCTAATCAGTCACAGAAGCTTAGTCAGAAACAGACCAGAGTCAGTAACAAATACAGAACCTAAACAGTAATAAATGCTTAGTCAGAAACAGGCTAGAGTCAGTAACAAATACAGAACAATATCAGTAATAAAAGCTTAGACAGAAACAGACCAGAGTCAGTAACAAATACAGAGCCTAATCAGTAACAGAAGCTTAGTCAGACACAGGCCAGAGTCAGTAACAAATACAGAGCCTAATCAGTAACAAAAGCTTAGTCAGAAACAGAACAGTAACAAATACAGAACCTAATCAGTAACATAAACTTAGTCAGACACAGACCAGAGTCAGTAACAAATACAGAGCCTAATCAGTAACAGAAGCTTAGTCAGACACAGACCAGAGTCAGTAACAAATACAGAGCCTAATCGGTAACAGAATCTTAGTCAGACACAGGCTAGAGTCAGTAACAAATACAGAGCCTAATCAGTAACAGAAGCTTAGTCAGAAACAGACCAGAGTTAGTAACAAATACAGAACCTAATTAGTAACAGAAGTTTAGTCAAACACAGGCCAGAGTCAGTAACAAATACAGAAACTAATCAGTAACAGCTTAGTCAGAAACAGGCCAGAGTCAGTAACAAATGCAGAACCTAATCAGTCACAGAAGCTTAGTCAGAAACAGACCAGAGTCAGTAACAAATATAGAACCTAATCAGTAGTTCCGTAATCTGTGGGCGCTCTACAAATAACCGATAATAATAATACAGAAACTTAGTCTGAAACAGTAACAAATACAGAACAATATCAGGAACAAAAGCTTAGTAAGACACAGGCCAGAGTCAGTAACAAATACAGAGCCTAATCAGTAACATAAGCTTAGTCAGACACAGGCCAGAGTCAGTAACAAATACAGAGCCTAATCAGTAACAGAAGCTTAGTCAGAAACAGAAGAGAGTTAGTAACAAATACAGAACCTAATCAGGAACAGAAGCTTAATTAGACACAGGCCAGAGTCAGTAACAAATACAGAGCCTAATCAGTAACAGAAGCTTAGTCAGAAACAGACCAGTAACAAATACAGAACCTAATCAGTAACATAAACTTAGTCAGACACAGACAAGAGTCAGTAACAAATATTTAGCCTAATCAGTAACAGAAGCTTAGTCAGACACAGACCAGAGTCAGTAAGAAATACAGAACCTAATCAGTAACAAAAGCTTAGTAAGACACAGGCCAGATTCAGTAACAAATACAGAGCCTAATCAGTAACAGAAGCTTAGTAAGAAACAGGCCAGAGTCAGTAATAAATACAGAACCTAATCAGTAAAAGAAGCTTTGTCAGAAACAGACCAGAGTTAGTAACAAATACAGAACAGTATCATTAATAAAAGCTTAGTGAGGAATAGACCAGTCATTAACAAATACAGAGCCTAATCAGTAACAGAAGCTTAGTCAGACACAGACTAGAGTCAGTAACAAATACAGAAACTAATCAGTAACAAAAGCTTAGTAAGACACAGGCAAGGGTCAGTAACAAATACAGAGCCTAATCAGTAACAGAAGCTTAGTCAGAAACAGACCAGAGTTAGTAACAAATACAGAACCTAATTAGTAACAGAAGTTTAGTCAAACACAGGCCAGAGTCAGTAACAAATACAGAAACTAATCAGTAACAGCTTAGTCAGAAACAGACCAAAGTCAGTACCAAATGCAGAACCTAATCAGTCACAGAAGCTTAGTCAGAAACAGACCAGAGTCAGTAACAAATATAGAACCTAATCAGTAGCTCCGTAATCTGTGAGCGCTCTACAAATAACCGATAATAATAATACAGATGCTTAGTCTGAAACAGGCTAGAGTCAGTAACAAATACAGAACAATATCAGGAACAAAAGCTTAGTAAGACACAGGCCAGAGTAAGTAACAAATACAGAGCATAATCAGTAACAGAACCTTAGTAAACACAGGCCAGAGTCAGTAACAAATACAGAGCCTAATCAGTAACAGAAGCTTAGTCAGAAACAGACCAGTAACAAATACAGAACCTAATCAGTAACATAAACTTAGTCAGACACAGACAAGAGTCAGTAACAAATACAGAGCCTAATCAGTAACAGAAGCTTAGTCAGACACAGACCAGAGTCAGTAACAAATACAGAACCTAATCAGTCACAGAGGCTTAGTCAGAAACAGACCAGAGTCAGTAACAAATACAGAATCTAATCAATCACAGAGGCTTAATTAGACGCAGGCCAGAGTCAGTAACACATACAGAGCCTAATCAGTAACAGAAGCTAAGTCAGAAACAGACCAGTAACAAATACAGAACCTAATCAGTATCATAAACTTAGTCAGACACAGACAAGAGTCAGTAACAAATACAGAGCCTAATCAGTAACAGAAGCTTAGTCAGACACAGACCAGAGTCAGTAACAAATACAGAACCTAATCAGTCACAGAGGCTTAGTCAGAAACAGACCAGAGTCAGTAACAAATACAGAATCTAATCAGTCACAGAGGCTTAATTAGACGCAGGCCAGAGTCAGTAACACATACAGAGCCTAATCAGTAACAGAAGCTTAGTCAGAAACAGACCAGTAACAAATACATAACCTAATCAGTAACAAAAGCTTAGTAAGACACAGGCTAGAGTCAGTAACAAATACAGAGCCTAATCAGTAACAGAAGCTTAGTCAGACACAGGCCAGAGTTAGTAACAAATACAGAGCCTAATCAGTAACAGAAGCTTAGTCAGAAACAGACCAGAGTCATTAACAAATACAGAACCTAATCAGGAACAGAAGCTTAATTAGACACAGGCCAGAGTCAGTAACAAATACAGAGCCTAATCAGTAACAGAAGCTTAGTCAGAAACAGACCAGTAACAAATACAGAACCTAATCAGTAACATAAACTTAGTCAGACACAGACCAGAGTCAGTAACAAATACAGAGCGTAATCAGTAACAGAAGCTTAGTCAGACACAGGCCAGAGTCAGTAACAAATACAGAACCTAATCAGTAACAAAAGCTTAGTAAGACACAGGCCAGAGTCAGTAACAAATACAGAGCCTAATCGGTAACAAAATCTTAGTCAGACACAGGCCAGAGTCAGTAACAAATACAGAGCCTAATCAGTAACAGAAGCTTAGTCAGACACAGGCCAGAGTCAGTAACAAATACAGAGCCTAATCAGTAACAGAAGCTTAGTCAGAAACAGACCAGAGTTAGTAACAAATACAGAACCTAATCAGGAACAGAAGCTTAATTAGACACAGGCCAGAGTCAGTAACAAATACAGAGCATAATCAGTAAAAGAAGCTTAGTCAGAAACAGACCAGTAACAAATACAGAACCTAATCAGTAACATAAACTTAGTCAGACACAGACAAGAGTCAGTAACAAATACAGAGCCTAATCAGTAACAGAAGCTTAGTCAGACACAGACCAAAGTCAGTAAGAAACACAGAACCTAATCAGTAACAAAAGCTTAGTAAGACACAGGCCAGATTCAGTAATAAATATAGAACCTAATCAGTAAAAGAAGCTTTGTCAGAAACAGACCAGAGTTAGTAACAAATACAGAACAGTATCAGTAATAAAAGCTTATTGAGTAACAGACCAGTCAGTAACAAATACAGAACCTAATCAGTAACAGAAGCTTAGTCAGAAACAGACCAATAACAAATACAGAACCTAATCAGTAACATAAACTTAGTCAGACACAGACCAGAGTCAGTAACAAATACAGAGCCTAATCAGTAACAGAAGCTTAGTCAGACACAGACTAGAGTCAGTAACAAATACAGAACCTAATCAGTAACAAAAGCTTAGTAAGACACAGGCAAGAGTCAGTAACAAATACAGAGCCTAATCAGTAACAGAAGCTTAGTCAGAAACAGACCAGAGTTAGTAACAAATACAGAACCTAATTAGTAACAGAAGTTTAGTCAAACACAGGCCAGAGTCAGTAACAAATACAGAAACTAACAGCTTAGTCAGAAACAGACCAGAGTCAGTAACAAATGCAGAACCTAATCAGTCACAGAAGCTTAGTCAGAAACAGACCAGAGTCAGTAACAAATATAGAACCTAATCAGTAGCTCCGTAATCTGTGGGCGCTCTACAAATAACCGATAATAATAAGACAGATGCTTAGTCTGAAACAGGCTAGAGTCAGTAACAAATACAGAACAATATCAGGAACAAAAGCTTAGTAAGACACAGGCCAGAGTAAGTAACAAATACAGAGCATAATCAGTAACAGAAGCTTAGTAAACACAGGCCAGAGTCAGTAACAAATACTGAACCTAATCAGGAACAGAAGCTTAATTAGACGCAGGCCAGAGTCAGTAACACATACAGAGCCTAATCAGTAACAGAAGCTTAGTCAGAAACAGACCAGTAACAAATACAGAACCTAATCAGTAACATAAACTTAGTCAGACACAGACAAGAGTCAGTAACAAATACAGAGCCTAATCAGTAACAGAAGCTTAGTCAGACACAGACCAGAGTCAGTATCAAATACAGAACCTAATCAGTCACAGAGGCTTAGTCAGAAACAGACCAGAGTCAGTAACAAATACATAATCTAATCAGTCACAGAGGCTTAATTAGACGCAGGCCAGAGTCAGTAACACATACAGAGCCTAATCAGTAACAGAAGCTTAGTCAGAAACAGACCAGTAACAAATACATAACCTAATCAGTAACAAAAGCTTAGTAAGACACAGGCTAGAGTCAGTAACAAATACAGAGCCTAATCAGTAACAGAAGCTTAGTCAGACACAGGCCAGAGTTAGTAACAAATACAGAGCCTAATCAGTAACAGAAGCTTAGTCAGAAACAGACCAGAGTCAGTAACAAATACAGAACCTAATCAGGAACAGAAGCTTAATTAGACACAGGCCAGAGTCAGTAACAAATACAGAGCCTAATCAGTAACAGAAGCTTAGTCAGACACAGGCTAGAGTCAGTAACAAATACAGAGCCTAATCAGTAACAGAAGCTTAGTCAGAAACAGACCAGAGTTAGTAACAAATACAGAACCTTATTAGTAACAGAAGTTTAGTCAAACACAGGCCAGAGTCAGTAACAAATACAGAAACTAATCAGTAACAGCTTAGTCAGAAACAGACCAGAGTCAGTAACAAATGCAGAACCTAATCAGTCACAGAAGCTTAGTCAGAAAGAGACCAGAGTCAGTAACAAATATAGAACCTAATCAGTAGTTCCGTAATCTGTGGGCGCTCTACAAATAACCGATAATAATAATACAGAAGCTTAGTCTGAAACAGGCTAGAGTCAGTAACAAATACAGAACAATATCAGGAACAAAAGCTTAGTAAGACACAGGCCAGAGTCAGTAACAAATACAGAGCCTAATCAGTAACAGAAGCTTAGTCAGACACAGGCCAGAGTCAGTAACAAATACAGAGCCTAATCAGTAACAGAAGCTTAGTCAGACACAGACAAGAGTCAGTAACAAATACAGAGCCTAATCAGTAACAGAAGCTTAGTCAGACACAGACCAAAGTCAGTAAGAAACACAGAACCTAATCAGTAACAAAAGCTTAGTAAGACACAGGCCAGATTCAGTAATAAATATAGAACCTAATCAGTAAAAGAAGCTTTGTCAGAAACAGACCAGAGTTAGTAACAAATACAGAACAGTATCAGTAATAAAAGCTTATTGAGTAACAGACCAGTCAGTAACAAATACAGAACCTAATCAGTAACAGAAGCTTAGTCAGAAACAGACCAATAACAAATACAGAACCTAATCAGTAACATAAACTTAGTCAGACACAGACCAGAGTCAGTAACAAATACAGAGCCTAATCAGTAACAGAAGCTTAGTCAGACACAGACTAGAGTCAGTAACAAATACAGAACCTAATCAGTAACAAAAGCTTAGTAAGACACAGGCAAGAGTCAGTAACAAATACAGAGCCTAATCAGTAACAGAAGCTTAGTCAGAAACAGACCAGAGTTAGTAACAAATACAGAACCTAATTAGTAACAGAAGTTTAGTCAAACACAGGCCAGAGTCAGTAACAAATACAGAAACTAACAGCTTAGTCAGAAACAGACCAGAGTCAGTAACAAATGCAGAACCTAATCAGTCACAGAAGCTTAGTCAGAAACAGACCAGAGTCAGTAACAAATATAGAACCTAATCAGTAGCTCCGTAATCTGTGGGCGCTCTACAAATAACCGATAATAATAAGACAGATGCTTAGTCTGAAACAGGCTAGAGTCAGTAACAAATACAGAACAATATCAGGAACAAAAGCTTAGTAAGACACAGGCCAGAGTAAGTAACAAATACAGAGCATAATCAGTAACAGAAGCTTAGTAAACACAGGCCAGAGTCAGTAACAAATACTGAACCTAATCAGGAACAGAAGCTTAATTAGACGCAGGCCAGAGTCAGTAACACATACAGAGCCTAATCAGTAACAGAAGCTTAGTCAGAAACAGACCAGTAACAAATACAGAACCTAATCAGTAACATAAACTTAGTCAGACACAGACAAGAGTCAGTAACAAATACAGAGCCTAATCAGTAACAGAAGCTTAGTCAGACACAGACCAGAGTCAGTATCAAATACAGAACCTAATCAGTCACAGAGGCTTAGTCAGAAACAGACCAGAGTCAGTAACAAATACATAATCTAATCAGTCACAGAGGCTTAATTAGACGCAGGCCAGAGTCAGTAACACATACAGAGCCTAATCAGTAACAGAAGCTTAGTCAGAAACAGACCAGTAACAAATACATAACCTAATCAGTAACAAAAGCTTAGTAAGACACAGGCTAGAGTCAGTAACAAATACAGAGCCTAATCAGTAACAGAAGCTTAGTCAGACACAGGCCAGAGTTAGTAACAAATACAGAGCCTAATCAGTAACAGAAGCTTAGTCAGAAACAGACCAGAGTCAGTAACAAATACAGAACCTAATCAGGAACAGAAGCTTAATTAGACACAGGCCAGAGTCAGTAACAAATACAGAGCCTAATCAGTAACAGAAGCTTAGTCAGAAACAGACCAGTAACAAATACAGAACCTAATCAGTAACATAAACTTAGTCAGACACAGACCAGAGTCAGTAACAAATACAGAGCGTAATCAGTAACAGAAGCTTAGTCAGACACAGACCAGAGTCAGTAACAAATACAGAACCTAATCAGTAACAAAAGCTTAGTAAGACACAGGCCAGAGTCAGTAACAAATACAGAGCCTAATCAGTAACAGAAGCTTAGTCAGACACAGGCCAGAGTCAGTAACAAATACAGAGCCTAATCAGTAACAGAAGCTTAGTCAGAAACAGACCAGAGGTAGTAACAAATACAGAACCTAATCAGTAACAGAAGTTTAGTCAAACACAGGCCAAAGTCAGTAACAAATACAGAAACTAATCAGTAACAGCTTAGTCAGAAACAGACCAGAGTCAGTAACAAATGCAGAACCTAATCAGTAGCTCCGTAATCTGTGGGCGCTCTACAAATAACCAATAATAATACTACAGAAGCTTAGTCTGAAACAGGCTAGAGTCAGTAACAAATACAGAACAATATCAGGAACAAAGGTTTAGTCAGAAACAGGCCCGAGTCAGTAACAAATGCAGAACCTAATCAGTAATCAACGCTTAGTTAGAAACAGACCAGAGTCAGTAACAAATACTGAGCCTAATCAGTAACACAGTAACAGAAGCTTAGTCAGACACAGGCCAGAGTCAGTATCAAATACAGAACCTAATAAGTTAAAGAAGCTTTGTCAGAAACAGACCAGAGTTAGTAACAAATACAGAACCTTATCAGTAATAAAAGCTTAGTTAAAGGGACATAATACTCAGATGCTAAATCACTTGATATTAAAGGGACATAATACTCATATGCTAAATCACTTGAAACTGATGCAGTATAACTGTAAAAAGCTGACAGGAAAATATCACCTGAGCATCTCTATGTAAAAAAGGAAGATATTTTACCTCACAATTTCCTCAGCTCAGCAGAGTAAGTTCTGTGTAAAGTTATAATCAGCTGCTCCCAGCTGCAGGTAAAAAAAATTAAAAAAATGAAGAAATGAACAGCAGCCAATCAGCATCAGCAGTGCTGAGGTCATGAACTCTTACTGTGATCTCATGAGATTTGACTTAACTCTCATGAGATTTCATAGTAAGCTTTCTTTACCTGATTGGTGAAATAATATGAGAGTGCACGATGCTAGTCCCTTCAGATGTCCCAGGACAAACACACTAAAATGCTGCTTAGAAATCCTTTACAATGGGAGGTGGCTACTGAGGAACTTTTGAGGTAAAATATCTTTCTTTTTTACATAGAGATGTTCAGGTGATATTTTCTAATCAGCTTTTTACAGCTATGCTGCATCACTTTCAAGTGTTTAAACATTTGGGTATTATGGCCCTTTAAGAAACAGACCAGAATCAGTAACAAATACAGAACAGTATCAGTAATAAAAGCTTAGTGAGGAACAGACCAGTCAGTAACAAATACAGAACCTAATCAGGAACAGAAGCTTAATTAGACACAGGCCAGAGTCAGTAACAAATACAGAGCCTAATCAGTATCAGAAGCTTAGTCAGAAACAGACCAGTAACACATACAGAACCTAATCAGTAACATAAACTTAGTCAGACACAGACCAGAGTCAGTAACAAATACAGAGCCTAATCAGTAACAGAAGCTTAGTCAGACACAGACCAGAGTCAGTAACAAATACAGAACCTAATCAGTAACAAAAGCTTAGTAAGACACAGGCCAGAGTCAGTAACAAACATAGAGCCTAATCAGTAACAGAAGCTTAGTCAGACACAGGCCAGAGTCAGTAACAAATACAGAGCCTAATCAGTAATAGAAGCTTAGTCAGAAACAGACCAGAGTCAGTAACAAATACAGAACCTAATCAGTAACAAAAGCTTAGTCAGACACAGGCCAGAGTCAGTAACAAATACAGAGCCTAATCAGTAACAGAAGCTTAGTCAGAAACAGACCAGAGTCAGTAACAAATACAGAACCTAATTAGTAATAAAAGCTTAGTCAGAAACAGACCAGAGTTAGTAACAAATACAGAACCTAATCAGTCACAGAAGTTTAGTCAAACACAGGCCAGAGTCAGTAACAAATACAGAAACTAATCAGTAACAGCTTAGTCAGAAACAGACCAGAGTCAGTAACAAATACAGAACCTAATCAGTAGCTGCGTAATCTGGTGGCACTCTACAAATAACCGATAATAATAGTACAGAAGCTTAGTCTGAAACAGGCTAGAGTCAAGCCTGAAGAGCATTGAACAAATACAGAACCTTATCAGTAATAAAAGCTTAGTTAAGAAACAGACCAGAATCAGTAACAAATACAGAACAGTATCAGTAATAAAAGCTTAGTGAGGAACAGACCAGTCAGTAACAAATACAGAACCTAATCAGGAACAGAAGCTTAATTAGACACAGGCCAGAGTCAGTAACAAATACAGAGCCTAATCAGTATCAGAAGCTTAGTCAGAAACAGACCAGTAACAAATACAGAACCTAATCAGTAACATAAACTTAGTCAGACACAGACCAGAGTCAGTAACAAATACAGAACCTAATCAGTAACATAAACACAGACCAGAGTCAGTAACAAATACAGAGCCTAATCAGTAACAGAAGCTTAGTCAGACACAGACCAGAGTCAGTAACAAATACAGAGCCTAATCAGTAACAGAAGATTAGTCAGACACAGGTCAGAGTCAGTAACAAATACAGAGCCTAATCAGTAACAGAAGCTTAGTCAGACACAGACCAGAGTCAGTAAGAAAACAAAATGTATGCTTACCTGATAAATTTATTTCTCTTGTGGTGTATCCAGTCCACGGTTCATCCATTACTTGTGGGATATTCTCCTTCCCAACAGGAAGCTGCAAGAGGACACCCACAGCAGAGCTGTCTATATTGCTCCTCCCCTAACTGCCACCCCCAGTCATTCGACCGAAGACAAGCAAGAAAAAAAGGAGAAACTATAGGGTACAGTGGTGACTGTAGTTTAAAAAATAAAAAACACCTGCCTTAAAATGACAGGGCGGGCCGTGGACTGGATACACCACAAGAGAAATACATTTATCAGGTAATCATAAATTTAGTTTTCTCTTGTAAAGGTGTATCCAGTCCACGGGTTCATCCATTACTTGTGGGATACCAATACCAAAGCTTTAGGACACGGATGAAGGGAGGGACAAGGCAGGAACTTAAACGGAAGGCACCACTGCTTGTAAGACCTTTCTCCCAAAAATAGCCTCCGAAGAAGCAAAAGTTTCAAATTTATAGAATTTAGAAAAGGTATGAAGCGAAGACCAAGTCGCCGCCTTACAAATCTGTTCAACAGAGGCCTCATGTTTAAAACCCCATGTGGAAGCTACTGCTCTAGTAGAATGAGCTGTAATTCTTTCAGGAGGCTGCTGGCCAGCAATCTCATAAGCTAAGCGTATTATAGTTCTTAGCCAAAAAGAAAGAGAAGTTGCCGAAGCCTGTTGGCCTCTCCTCTGTCCAGAGTAGACAACAAACAAAGCAGATGTTTGACGGAAATCCTTCGTAGCTTGTAAATAAAACTTTAAAGCACGAACCACATCAAGATTGTGTAATAGATGTTCCTTCTTTGAAGAAGGATTAGGACATAGTGAAGGAACAACAATCTCCTGATTGATATTCTTATTAGATACCACCTTAGGAAGAAACCCAGGTTTGGTACGTAACACTACCTTATCTGCATGGAAATCAGATAAGGGGAATCACATTGTAAAGCAGATAACTCCGAAACTTTTTGAGCTGAGGAGATAGCTACTAAAAACAGAACTTTCCAAGATAAAAGCTTAATATCTATGGAATGCAAAGGTTCAAACGGAACCCCTTGAATAACTTTAAGAACTAAATTTAAACTCCATGGCGGAGCAACAGGTTTAAACACAGGCTTGATCCTAACTAAAGCCTGACAAAATGCCTGAACGTCTGGAACCTCAGCCAGACATTTGTGCAAAAGAATAGACAGAGCAGAAATCTGTCCCTTTAAGGAACTAGCTGACAAACCCTTCTCCAATCCTTCTTGGATAAAAGATAATATCCTAGGAATCCTGACCTTACTCCATGAGTAACCCTTGGATTCACACCAATGAAGATATTTACGCCATATCTTATGATAGATTTTCCTGGTGACAGGCTTTCGAGCCTGAATTAAGGTATCAATGACCGATTCGGAAAAACCACGCTTTGATAGAATCTCCAAGCAGCCAGACGTAGAGAAATTAGATTTGGATGTTTGAAGCGACCTTGAAGTAGAAGGTCCTGCCTTAGCGGCAGAGTCCATGGTTGAAAGGATGACATGTCCACCAGATCTGCATACCAAGTCCTGCGTGGCCATGCAGGGGCTATCCAGATCACCGAAGCTCTCTCCTGCTTGATCTTGGCAATCAGATGAGGGAGCGGAGGAAACGGTGGAAACACATAAGCCAGGCTGAAGGACCAAGGTGCTGCTAGAGCATCTATCAGCGCTGCCTTGGGATCCCTGGACCTGGACCCATAACAAGGAAGCTTGGCGTTCTGACGAGATGCCATGAGATCCAGTTCTGGTTTGCCCCAATGTTGGATCAACTGGGCAGATACCTCTGGATGGAGCTCCCACTCCCCCGGATGAAAAGTCTTCCGACTTAGAAAATCCGCCTCCCAGTTCTCTACTCCTGGGATATGGATAGCTGAGAGATGGCAATAGTGAACCTCTGCCCATAGAATTATCTTTGAAACCTCCAACATTGCCAGGGGGCTCCTTGTTCCCACCTGATGGTTGATATAGGCTACAGTCGTGATGTTGTCCGACTGAAATCTGATGAACCTGACCGCAGCTAGCTGAGGCCAAGCCTGAAGAGCATTGAATATCGCTCTTAGTTCCAGAATGTTTATCGGAAGGAGGGCCTCCTCCTGAATCCATGAACCCTGAGCCTTCAGGGAGTTCCAGACTGCACCCCAGCCCAGAAGGCTGGCATCTGTCGTTACTATAGTCCATTCTGGCCTGCGGAAACTCATTCCCTTGGACAGATGGACCCAAGATAGCCACCAGAGAAGAGAATCCCTGGTCTCTTGATCCAGATTTAGTAGAGGGGACAAATCACAAAGTTGCAGTGGTCTGAGATGTAGGCGGGCAAACGGAACTATGTCCATTGCCGCTACCATTAATCCGATTACCTCCATACACTGAGCCACTGACGGACGAGAAATGGAATAAAGAGAATGGCAGGAAGTTACAAGATTTGACAACCTGACCTCTGTGAGATAAATCTTCATTTCTACTGAATCTATCAGAGTTCCTAGGAAGGAAACTCTTGTGAGAGGTGAGAGAGAACTCTTTCCTTTGATCACCTTCCACCCGTAAGACCTTAGGAATGCCAGAACAATGTCCGTATGGGACCTGGCGATTTGAAAAGTTGACGCCTGTATCAGGATGTCGTCTAGGTAAGGGGCTACTGCTATACCCCGCGGTCTTAGAACCGCCAGAAGGGACCCTAGAATCTTCGTAAAGATTCTTGGTGCCGTGGCTAACCCGAAGGAAAGAGCCACAAACTGGTAATGCCTATCTAGGAAGGCAAACCTGAGAAACTGATGATGATCCCTGTGTATCAGAATATGTAGATAAGCATCCTTTAAATCCATGGTAGTCATATATTGACCATCCTGGATCATAGGTAGGATGGTTCGAATAGTCTCCATCTTGATGGATGGGATCCTGAGAAATTTGTTTAGGATCTTGAGATCGAAGATTGGTCTGAAAGTTCCCTCTTTCTTGGGAACTATAAACAGATTTGAATAGAAGCCCTGCCCCTGTTCCTCCTTTGGAACTGGGTGGATCACTCCCATAACTAGTAGGTCTTGAACGCAATGTAAGAATGCCTCTCTCTTTATCTGGTTTGCAGATAATTGTGAGAGATAAAATCTCCCCTTTGGAGATGAAGCTTTGAAATCCAGAAGATATCCCTTGGAAACAATCTCCAGAGCCCAGGGATCCTGGACATCTCTTGCCCAAGCCTGGGCGAAGAGAGAAAGTCTGCCCCCCACTAGATCCTGTCCCGGATCGGGGGCTACTCCTTCATGCTGTCTTAGAGGCAGCAGCAGGCTTTTTGGCCTGTTTCCCCTTGTTCCAAGCCTGCTTAGGTCTCCAGACTGACTTGGACTGGGCAAAATTTCCCTCTTGTTTTGTAGAAGAGGAAGATGAAGCTGCACCACTCTTGAAGTTTCTAAAGGAACGAAAATTAGTCTGTTTGGTCCTTAACTTGTTGGACCTATCCTGGGGAAGGGCGTGGCCTTTTCCTCCAGTAATATCAGAAATGATCTCCTTCAGTCCAGGCCCAAATAGGGTCTGCCCTTTGAAGGGGATATTGAGAAGTTTAGACTTTGAAGTGACATCAGCTGACCAGGATTTAAGCCATAGCGCCCTACGTGCCTGAATGGCAAACCTGAATTTTAAGCTGTTAGCTTGGTTAAATGAAAAACGGCGTCAGAAATAAATGAATTGGCTAACTTAAGAGCTTTAAGCCTGTCAAGGATATCATCCAACGGGGTCTCTACCTGTAAAGCCTCCTCCAGAGACTCGAACCAGAAAGCCGCTGCAGCAGTAACTTAGGCAATGCATGCAAGAGGCTGGAAAATAAAACCTTGTTGTATAAAGATTTTCTTAAGGAAACCCTCTAATTTCTTATCCATAGGATCTAGGAAAGCACAACTGTCCTGGACAGGAATAGTTGTACGCTTAGCTAGGGTAGAGACTGCTCCCTCCACCTTAGGGACCGTCTGCCACAAGTCCCGTATAGCGGCATCTATCCCATTCCTTAGTAATAATTTCTGAAAACCTCTTAGGGATTGGAAAAATATCAGTGTAAACAGGCACTGCAAAGTATTTGTCCATTTTACACAATTTCTCTGGGACTACAATGGTGTCACAGTCATCCAGAGTTGCTAAAACCTCCCTGAGCAACAAGCGGAGGTGTTCAAGCTTAAATTTAAATGCTGTCATTTCAGAGTCAGACTGAAGTAACGCCTTCCCTGAATCAGAGAAGTCACCCACAGATAGAAGCTCTCCTGCTTCGGCTTCTGTACATTGTGAGGGTATATCAGATATAGCTACTAAAGTGTCAGAGAGCTCTGTATTTGTTCTAGCCCCAGAGCTGTCTTGCTTTCCTTGTAACCCTGGCAGTTTGGACAATACCTCTGTGAGGGTATGATTCATAACTGCCGCCATGTCTTGTAAAGTAAATGCATTGGACGCGCTAGATGTACTTGGCTTCCCTTGAGAGGGAGTTAGAGGTTCTGACAGGTGGGGAGAGCTAGATGGCATAACCTCCCTTTTGTCAGTCTCAGAAACCTCAGGTGATAAATCTTTAAAAGCCATAATATGGTCTTTATAACTTATAGAAAGGTCAGTGCATTTGGTACACATTCTAAGAGGGGGTTCCACAATGGCTTCTAAACATAATGAACAAGGAGTTTCCTCTATGTCAGACATGTTTAACAGACTAGTAATGAGACCAGCAAGCTTGGAAAACACTTTAATAAATGTGAAAAAAGCAATAATAAAAAACGGTACTGTGCCTTTAAGAGAAAAAAACTACCACATAAACTGCAAAACAGTGAAAAAAAGTAGTAAACTCTACGAAATTTTTACAGTGTGTATAAGGGACTAAAGCAGCATTGCACCCACTTGCAAATGGATGATTAACCCCTCAGGCCCAAAAACTAATTAGAAAAACGTTAAACCTGTTAACAAACAAACACACTGCCACAGCTGTGCTGTGGCTCCTACCTGCCCTTAAAAATGATTTTTGCAGGAACAAAACCCTCTATAGAGGTCCTATAAGCCAGAGGACTCCTTCAGGGAAGCTGGATGTCTCAGACTGAAAACGAAAATAGGCCCCTCCCACCATGCACTCAATGTCAGAGGGCCTTAAAAAAGTACTCCTAGGAGTAATCTAACAAGCCATGTGGAAACTAGGCCCCAAATAAAGATTTATCACCCTCAGAGAAAAAAGTTTTTATTTATAAATCATGCAAACGTTTTTACACTAAGTAATATAGGTATTAACATGAATATTATCCCTTTTTGCAAGCATGATCCCAGTTGTTGTTAAATCCCTGTATCAGGCTTACCTTAAATATACCAGGCACTGTCAGCATTTTCTAGACCTTATCATCTCTCTAGAAAAAAATATACTGAACATACCTCAAAGCAGGCAATCTGCAGACCGTACCCCCAACTGAAGTTTTCTTTCCATACTCTTCAGTTTAAAAACCATTTAAAAATAACAAACTTTTGATTGAAGGTAAAAACTACACTAAGTCACCACATCTCTCTAGATACTTCCTTTCTTGTAGAGAGCTGCAAAAGAATGACTGGGGGTGGCAGTTAGGGGAGGAGCTATATAGACAGATCTGCTCTGGGTGTCCTCTTGCAGCTTCCTTTTGGGCAGGAGAATATCCAAGTAATGGATGAACCCGTGGACTGGATACACCTTTACAAGAGAAATACATAACCTAATCAGTAACAGAGGCTTAGTAAGACACAGGCCAGAGTCAGTAACAAAAACAGAGCCTAATCAGTAACAGAAGCTTAGTCAGACACAGACCAGAGTCTGTTACAAATACAGAGCCTAATCAGTAACATAAGAATAATCAGAAACAGACCAGAGTTAGTAACAAATACAGAACCTAATCAGTAACAGAAGTTTAATCAAACACAGGCCAGAGTCAGTAACAAATACATAACCTGATCAGTAACATCTTAGTCAGAAACAGACCAGAGTCAGTAACAAATACAGAGCAATATCAGGAACAAAAGATTAGTCAGAAACAGGCCAGAGTCAGTAACAAATACAGAACCTAATCAGTAATAAAAGCTTAGTCAGAAACAGACCAGAGTCAGTAACAAATACAGAAAAATATCAGTAACAAAAGATTAGTCAGAAACAGGCCAGAGTCAGTAACAAATACAGAACCTAATCAGTAACAGAAGCTTAATCAGACACAGGCCAGAGTCAGTAACAAATACAGAACCTAATCAGTCACAGAAGCTTAGTAAGAAACAGACCAGAGTCAGTAACAAATAAATAACCTAATCAGTAGCTGTGTAATCTGTTGGCGCTCTACAAATAACCGATAATAATAATAATAATACAGAAGCTTAGTCTGAAACAGGCTAGAGTCAGTAACAAAGACAGAACCTAAACAGTAACAGAAGCTTAGTCAGACACAGGCCAGAGTCAGTAACAAATACAGAGCCTAATCCGTAACAGAAGCTTAGTCAGAAACAGGTCAGAGTCAGTAACAAATACAGAACCAAATCAGTAACAGAAGCTTAGTCAGAAAAAGGCCAGAGTCAGTAACAAATACAGTACCTAATCAGTAACAGAAGCTTTTTCAGAAACTGACCAGAATCAGTAAAAAATGCAGAGCCTAATCTGTAACATAAGCTTAGTCAGAAACAGGCCAGAGTCAGTAACAAATACAGAACCTAATTAGTAATAAAAGCTTAGTCAGAAACAGACCAGAGTCAGTAACAAATACAGAGCCTAATCTGTAACATAAGCTTAGTCAGAAACAGGCAAGAGTCAGTAACAAATACAGAACCTAATTAGCAATAAAAGCTTAGTCAGAAACAGACCAGATTCAGTAACAAATACAAAGCCTAATCTGTAACATAAGCTTAGTCAGAAACAGGCCAGAGTCAGTAACAAATACAGAACCTAATTAGTAATAAAAGCTTAGTAAAAAACAGACCAGAGTCAGTAACAAACACAGAGCCTAATCAGTAACAGAAGCTTAGTCAGACATAGGCCAGAGTCAGTAACAAATACAGAACCTAATCAGTAACAGAAGCTTTGTCAAAAACAGACCAGAGTCAGTAACAAATACAGAGCCTAATCAGTAACAGAAGCTTAGTAAGACACAAGCCAGAGTCAGTAACAAATATAGAGCCTAATCAGTAACAGAAACTTAGTCAGACACAAGCCAGAGTCAGTAACAAATACACAGCCTAATCAGTAACAGAAAATTAGGCAGAAAAAGACCAGAGTTAGTAACAAATACAGAACATAATCAGGAACAAAAGATTAGTCAGAAACAGGCCAGAGTCAGTAACAAATACAGAACCTAATCAGTAATAAAAGCTTAGTAAGAAAAAGACCAGAGTCAGTAACAAATACAGAACAATATCAGTAACAAAAGATTAGTCAGAAACAGGCCAGAGTCAGTAACAAATATAGAATATAATGAGTAATAAAGGCTTAGTCAGAAACAGACCAGTGTCACTAACAAATACAGAGCCTAATCACTAACAGAAGCTTAGTCAGACATAGGCCAGAGTCAGTAACAAATACAGAGCCTAATCAGTAACAGAAGCTTAGTCGGAAACAGTCCAGAGTCAGTAACAAACACAGAGCCTAATCAGTCACAGAAGCTTAGTCAGAAACAGACCAGAGTCAGTAACAAATAAATAACCTAATCGGTAACAGAAGCTTAGATAGACACAGGCCAGAGTCAGTAACAAATACAGAGCCTAATCCGTAACAGAAGCTTAGTCAGAAACAGATCAGAGTCAGTAACAAATACAGAAAACCTAATCAGTAACAGAAGCTTAATCAGACAAAGGCCAGAGTCAGTAACAAATAAAGGACCTAATCAGTAACAGAAGCTTTGTCAGAAACAGACCAGAGTCAGCAACAAATACAGAACCTAATCAGTAATAGAAGCTTAGCCAGAAACAGACCAGAGTCAGTAACAAATACAGAGCCTAATCAGTAACATAAGTTTAGTCAGAAACAGGCCAGAGTCTGTAACAAATACAGAACCTAATCAGTAACAGAAGATTAATCAGAAACAGACCAGAGTTAGTAACAAATACAGAACCTAATCAGTAACAGAAGTTTAATCAAACACAGGCCAGAGTCAATAACAAATACATAACCTGATCAGTAACATCTTAGTCAGAAACAGACCAGAGTCAGTAACAAATACAGAGCAATATCAGGAACAAAAGATTAGTCAGAAACAGGCCAGAGTCAGTAACAAATACAGAACCTAATCAGTAATAACAGCTTAGTCAGAAACAGACCAGAGTCAGTAACAAATACAGAAAAATATCAGTAACAAAAGATTAGTCAGAAACAGGCCAGAGTCAGTAACAAATACAGAACCTAATCAGTAACAGAAGCTTAATCAGACACAGGCCAGAGTCAGTAACAAATACAGAACCTAATCAGTCACAGAAGCTTAGTAAGAAACAGACCAGAGTCAGTAACAAATAAATAACCTAATCAGTAGCTGTGTAATCTTTTGGCGCTCTACAAATAACCGATAATAATAATAATAAAACAGAAGCTTAGTCTGAAACAGGCTAGAGTCAGTAACAAAGACAGAACCTAATCAGTAACAGAAGCTTAGTCAGACACAGGCCAGAGTCAGTAACAAATACAGAGCTAATCTGTAACAGAAGCTTAGTCAGAAACAGGTCAGAGTCAGTAACAAATACAGAACCAAATCAGTAACAGAAGCTTAGTCAGAAAAAGGCCAGAGTCAGTAACAAATACAGTACCTAATCAGTAACAGAAGCTTTGTCAGAAAACGACCAGAGTCAGTAACAAATACAGAGCCTAATCTGTAACATAAGCTTAGTCAGAAACAGGCCAGAGTCAGTAACAAATACAGAACCTAATTAGTAATAAAAGCTTAGTCAGAAACAGACCAGAGTCAGTAACAAATACAGAGCCTAATCTGTAACATAAGCTTAGTCAGAAACAGGCAAGAGTCAGTAACAAATACAGAACCTAATTAGCAATAAAAGCTTAGTCAGAAACAGACCAGAGTCAGTAACAAATACAGAGCCTAATCTGTAACATAAGCTTAGTCAGAAACAGGCCAGAGTCAGTAACAAATACAGAACCTAATTAGTAATAATAGCTTAGTAAAAAACAGACCAGTGTCAGTAACAAACACAGAGCCTAATCAGTAACAGAAGCTTAGTCAGACATAGGCCAGAGTCAGTAACAAATACAGAACCTAATCAATAACAGAAGCTTTGTCAAAAACAGACCAGAGTCAGTAACAAATACAGAGCCTAATCAGTAACAGAAGCTTAGTAAGACACAAGCCAGAGTCAGTAACAAATACAGAGCCTAATAAGTAACAGAAGATTAGTCAGAAAAAGACCAGAGTTAGTAACAAATACAGAACATAATCAGGAACAAAAGATTAGTCAGAAACAGGCCAGAGTCAGTAACAAATACAGAACCTAATCAGTAATAAAAGCTTAGTCAGAAAAAGACCAGAGTCAGTAACAAATACAGAACAATATCAGTAACAAAAGATTAGTCAGAAACAGGCCAGAGTCAGTAACAAATAAAGAATATAATGAGTAATAACAGCTTAGTCAGAAACAGACCAGCGTCACTAACAAATACAGAGCCTAATCAGTAACAGAAGCTTAGTCAGACACAGGCCAGAGTCAGTAACAAATACAGAGCCTAATCAGTAACAGAATTTAGTCGGAAACAGTCCAGAGTCAGTAACAAACTCAGAGCCTAATCAGTCACAGAAGCTTAGTCAGAAACAGACAAGAGTCAGTAACAAATAAATAACCTAATCGGTAACAGAAGCTTAGACAGACACAGGCCAGAGTCAGTAACAAATACAGAGCCTAATCCGTAACAGAAGCTTAGTCAGAAACAGGTCAGAGTCAGTAACAAATACAGATAACCTAATCAGTAACAGAAGCTTAATCAGACAAAGTCCAGAGTCAGTAACAAATAAAGGACCTAATCAGTAACAGAAGCTTTGTCAGAAACAGACCAGAGTCAGCAACAAATACAGAACCTAATCAGTAATAGAAGCTTAGCCAGAAACAGACCAGAGTCAGTAACAAATATAGAACCAAATTAGTAATAAAAGCTTAATCAGAAACAGACCAGAGTCAGTAACAAATACAGAGCCTAATCAGTAACATAAGTTTAGTCAGAAACAGGCCAGAGTCAGTAACAAATACAGAGCCTAATCAGTAACAGAAGCTTAGAAAGACACAGGCCAGAGTCAGTAACAAATACAGGACCTAATCAGTAACAGAAGCTTTATCAGAAACAGACCAGAGTCAGTAACAAATACAGAGCCTAATCAGTGACAGAAGCTTAGTCAGAAACAGACCAGAGTCAATAACAAATACAGAACCTAATCACTAACAGAAGTTTAGTCAGACACAGGTCAGAGTCAGTAACAAATACAGAGCCTAATCAGTAACAGAAGCTTAGACAGAAACAGGCCGGAGTCAGTAACAAATACAGAGCCTAATCAGTAACAGAAGCTTAGTCAGACATAGGCCAGAGTCAGTAACAAATACAGAGCCTAATCAGTAACAGAAGCTTAGTCGGAAACCGTCCAGAGTCAGTAACAAACACAGAGCCTAATCACTAACAGAAGTTTAGTCAGACACAGACCAGAGTCAGTAACAAATAAGTAACCTAATCGGTAACAGAAGCTTAGACAGACACAGGCCAGAGTCAGTAACAAATACAGAGCCTAATCCATAACAGAAGCTTAGTCAGAAACAGGTCAGAGTCAGTAACAAATACAGAGAACCTAATCAGTAACAGAAGCTTAGCCAGACACAGGCCAGAGTCAGTAACAAATACAGAGCCTAATCAGTAACAGAAGCTTAGCCAGACACAGGTCAGAGTCAGTAACAAATACAGAACCTAATCAGTCACAGAAGCTTAGCCAGACACAGGCCAGAGTCAGTAACAAATACAGAGCCTAATCAGTAACAGAAGCTTAGTCAGACAAAGGCCAGAGTCAGAAACAAATAAAGGACCTAATCAGTAACAGAAGCTTTGTCAGAAACAGACCAGAGTCAGTAACAAATACAGAACCTAATCACCAGAGTCAGTAACAAACACAGAGCCTAATCAGTCATAGAAGCTCAGTCAGAAACAGACCAGAGTCAGTAACATATACAGAACCTAATCAGTAACAGAAGCTTAGAAAGGCACAGGCCAGAATCAGTAACAAATACAGGACCTAATCAGTAACAGAAGCTTTATCAGAAACAGACCAGAGTCAGTAACAAATACACAACCTAATTAGTAATAAAAGTATAGTCAGAAACAGACCAGAGACAGTAACATATAGAGCCTAATCAGTAACAGAAGCTTAGTCAGAAACAGACCAGAGTCAATAATAAATACAGAACCTAATCACTAACAGAAGTTTAGTCAGACACAGGCCAGAGTCAGTAACAAATACAGAGCCTAATCAGTAACAGAAGCTTAGTCAGAAACAGGCCGGAGTCAGTAACAAATACAGAACCTAATCAGTTACAGAAGCTTAGTCAGAAACAGAATCGAGTCAGTAACAAATAAATAACCTAATCAGTAGATGCATAATATGTTGGCCCTCTAAAAATACCCAATAATAAAAAATAAAAACCTAATCAGTAATAAAAGCTTAGTCAGAAACAGACCAGAGTCAGTAACAAATACAGAACAATTTCAGTAACAAAGATTAGTCAGAAACAGGCCAGAGTCAGTAACAAATACAGAAACCTAATCAGTAATACAAGCTTAATTAGAAACAGACCAGGGTCAGTAACAAATACAGAGCCTAATCAGTAACATAAGCTTAGTCAGAAACAGGCCAGAGTCAGTAACAAATACAGAACCTAATCAGTAACAAAAGCTTAGTCAGACACAGGCCAGAGTCAGTAACAAATACAGAGCCTAATCAGTAACAGAAGCTTAGTCAGACAAAGGTCCAGAGTCAGTAACAAATAAAGGACCTAATCAGTAACAGAAGCTTTGTCAGAAACAGACCAGAGTCAGTAACAAATACAGAACTAATCAGTAACAAGCTTAGTCAGAAACAGACCAGAGTCAGTAACAAATACAGAACCAAATTAGTAATAAAAGCTTAATCAGAAACAGACCAGAGTCAGTAACAAATACAGAGCCTAATCAGTACATAAGTTAGTCAGAAACAGGCCAGAGTCAGTAACAAATACAGAGCCTAATCAGTAACAGAAGCTTAGTCAGACACAGGCCAGAGTCAGTAACAAAACAGAGCCTAATCAGTAACAGAAGCTTAGAAAGACACAGGCCAGAGTCAGTAACAAATACAGGACCTAATCAGTAACAGAAGCTTAGTCAGAAACAGACCAGAGTCATTAACAAATACAGAGCCTAATCACTAACAGAAGTTTAGTCAGACACAGGCCAGAGTCAGTAACAAATACAGAGCCTAATCAGTAACAGAAGCTTAGTCAGAAACAGACCAGAGTCAGTAACAAATACAGAGCCTAATCAGTAACAGAAGCTTAGTCAGACACAGGCCAGAGTCAGTAACAAATACAGAGCCTAATCAGTAACAGAAGCTTAGTCAGACATAGGCCAGAGTCAGTAACAAATACAGAGCCTAATCAGTAACAGAAGCTTAGTCGGAAACCGTCCAGAGTCAGTAACAAACACAGAGCCTAATCACTAACAGAAGTTTAGTCAGACACAGACCAGAGTCAGTAACAAATAAGTAACCTAATCGGTAACAGAAGCTTAGACAGACACAGGCCAGAGTCAGTAACAAATACAGAGCCTAATCCATAACAGAAGCTTAGTCAGAAACAGGTCAGAGTCAGTAACAAATACAGAGAACCTAATCAGTAACAGAAGCTTAGCCAGACACAGGCCAGAGTCAGTAACAAATACAGAGCCTAATCAGTAACAGAAGCTTAGCCAGACACAGGTCAGAGTCAGTAACAAATACAGAACCTAATCAGTCACAGAAGCTTAGCCAGACACAGGCCAGAGTCAGTAACAAATACAGAGCCTAATCAGTAACAGAAGCTTAGTCAGACAAAGGCCAGAGTCAGAAACAAATAAAGGACTAACAGCTTAGCCAGAAACAGACCAAAATCAGTAACAAATACAGAACCAAATTAGTAATAAAAGCTTAATCAGAAACAGACCAGAGTCAGTAACAAATACAGAGCCTAATCAGTAACATAAGTTGAGTCAGAAACAGACCAGAGTCAGTAACAAATACAGAACCTAATCAGTAACAGAAGCATAGAAAGACACAGGCCAGAGTCAGTAACAAATACAGGATCTAATCAGTAACAGAAGCTTTATCAGAAACAGACCAGAGTCAGTAACAAATACAGAACCTAATTAGTAATAAAAGTATAGTCAGAAACAGACCAGAGTCAGTAACAAATACAGAGCCTAATCAGTAACAGAAGCTTAGTCAGAAACAGACCAGAGTCAATAACAAATACAGAACTTAATCACTAACAGAGGTTTAGTCAGACACAGGCCAGAGTCACTAACAAATACAGAGCCTAACCAGTAACAGAAGCTTAGTCAGACACAGGCCAGAGACAGTAACAAATACAGAGCCTAATCAGTAACAGAAGCTTAGTCAGGAAGAGTCCAGAGTCAGTAACAAACACAGAGCCTAATCAGTCATAGAAGCTCAGTCAGAAACAGACCAGAGTCAGTAACATATACAGAACCTAATCAGTAACAGAAGCTTAGAAAGGCACAGGCCAGAATCAGTAACAAATACAGGACCTAATCAGTAACAGAAGCTTTATCAGAAACAGACCAGAGTCAGTAACAAATACACAACCTAATTAGTAATAAAAGTATAGTCAGAAACAGACCAGAGACAGTAACAAATAGAGCCTAATCAGTAACAGAAGCTTAGTCAGAAACAGACCAGAGTCAATAATAAATACAGAACCTAATCACTAACAGAAGTTTAGTCAGACACAGGCCAGAGTCAGTAACAAATACAGAGCCTAATCAGTAACAGAAGCTTAGTCAGAAACAGGCCGGAGTCAGTAACAAATACAGAACCTAATCAGTTACAGAAGCTTAGTCAGAAACAGAATCGAGTCAGTAACAAATAAATAACCTAATCAGTAGATGCATAATATGTTGGCCCTCTACAAATAACCAATAATAAAAAAATAAAAACCTAATCAGTAATAAAAGCTTAGTCAGAAACAGACCAGAGTCAGTAACAAATACAGAACAATTTCAGTAACAAAAGATTAGTCAGAAACAGGCCAGAGTCAGTAACAAATACAGAAACTAATCAGTAATACAAGCTTAATTAGAAACAGACCAGGGTCAGTAACAAATACAGAGCCTAATCAGTAACATAAGTTTAGTCAGAAACAGGCCAGAGTCAGTAACAAATACAGAACCTAATCAGTCACAAAAGCTTAGCCAGACACAGGCCAGAGTCAGTAACAAATACAGAGCCTAATCAGTAACAGAAGCTTAGTCAGACAAAGGCCAGAGTCAGTAACAAATAAAGGACCTAATCAGTAACAGAAGCTTTGTCAGAAACAGACCAGAGTCAGTAACAAATACAGAACCTAATCAGTAACAGCTTAGTCAGAAACAGACCAGAGTCAGTAACAAATACAGAACCAAATTAGTAATAAAAGCTTAATCAGAAACAGACCAGAGTCAGTAACAAATACAGAGCCTAATCAGTAACATAAGTTGAGTCAGAAACAGGCCAGAGTCAGTAACAAATACAGAACCTAATCAGTCATAGAAGCTTAGCCAGACACAGGCCAGAGTCAGTAACAAAACAGAGCCTAATCAGTAACAGAAGCTTAGAAAGACACAGGCCAGAGTCAGTAACAAATACAGGACCTAATCAGTAACAGAAGCTTAGTCAGAAACAGACCAGAGTCAATAACAAATACAGAACCTAATCACTAACAGAAGTTTAGTCAGACACAGGCCAGAGTCAGTAACAAATACAGAGCCTAATCAGTAACAGAAGCTTAGTCAGAAACAGACCAGCGTCACTAACAAATACAGAGCCTAATCAGTAACAGAAGCTTAGTCAGACACAGGCCAGAGTCAGTAACAAATACAGAGCCTAATCAGTAACAGAAGCTTAGTCAGGAACAGTCCAGAGTCACTAACAAATACAGAGCCTAATCAGTAATAGAAGCTTAGTCAGACACAGGCCAGAGTCAGTAACAAACACAGAGCTTAATCAGTAACAGAAGCTTAGTCAGAAACAGACCAGAGTCAGTAACAAATACAGAAGCTAATCAGTAACAGAAGCTTAGAAAGGCACAGGCCAGAGTCAGTAACAAATACAGGAGCTAATCAGTAACAGAAGTTTTATCAGAAACAGACCAGAGTCAGTAACAAATACAGAACCTAATTAGTAATAAAAGTATAGTCAGAAACAGACCAGAGACAGTAACAAATACAGAGCCTAATCAGTAACAGAAGCTTAGTCAGAAACAGACCAGAGTCAATAACAAATACAGAACCTAATCACTAACAGAAGTTTAGTCAGACACAGGCCAGAGTCAGTAACAAATACAGAGCCTAATCAGTAACAGAAGCTTAGTCAGAAACAGGCCAGAGTCAGTAACAAATAAATAACCTAATCAGTAGCTGCATAATATGTTGGCGCTCTACAAATAACCGATAATAAAAAAATAAAAACCTAATCAGTAATAAAAGCTTAGTCAGAAACAGACCAGAGTCAGTAACAAATACAGAACAATTTCAGTAACAAAAGCTTAGTCAGAAACAGACCAGAGTCAGTAACAAATACAGAAACTAATCAGTAATAAAAGCTTAGTCAGAAACAGGCCAGAGTCAGTAACAAATACAGAGCCTAATCAGTAACAGAAGCTTAGTCAGACACAGGCCAGAGTCAGTAACAAATACAGAACCTAATCAGTAATAGAAGCTGTTACAAACTGCTATTTTTAACTGGCCCTTTAAATGGAAAATTGCCCTGCTTCCCTGGATTTTGGAGAAGCCTATTTGCCAGCCTCCTTCCTCATGACTATGGCCCCTGGAAGATTGTGCCCCTGAGAACATATTAACTTTTGTTGGGTGTGTATGGCCCTTTGGGAACCGTCTGGGACATATTGTGACTTTGGTGAACAATGCCCCTTTAAGACTATGTCCCCAGACCTGTGAAATAACTTGTCCCTGGCTTTCTCCCACTTGGTTCAGTGAGTGGGGCTTGCTGGACCAAGTGCCACACAGGCAGAGTGTTCCACAGAAAGGGAGCATTATTACAAAAGCATTAGTTTTCATTGTGTGCCATTAAGAGTTAATTTTGTTCAATTCTAAATACAAGTTTGCTGGGATCAGCTCTAATTAAGTTTAGTGATAAACATTCCCATTGTCTAATCAGACTGCTAGTAGTGATAAGGTGGACTGCATTGTTTTCTTGTGTGTAATGTTATCTGCTGTTGTGGCCTGTCAAAGGGCGTTGTCTCTATCTAAATGTATCAAATGTGTGATTGGGGATTTTATGCCTCCCCCTGAGAGTGTCCTTTTTGCATGTAACCTCAATAAAAAGCAGGCTGTGTGTTCCAGGACATCAGACCTATTCTGACCCTCTAACTTGCAGCTTTGACTCATGTTTGTAGGGGACAGCTATAATCACTACAGGGATTGCTATGCTCTTCATACTCCCTTAGCTACTGAACTCTTGTAAGAGCTCTTGTTCCTGATCCTGCTTCGCTCTAAAGAAGGAAGAGGTTCACCTACTGGAGCCTGGCCGTAGGTCCAGGGCGCAGAGCAGACGGCGAGATACCAGCCCAGCAGCGGTGGTTCGGAGAGTCTGCATTACGTATGGTGGCTACGCAGTAGTTAAAGTGTCTACGGTGCTGCTGCTCCTTTGGGGAGCGCTAGGAGCATCCTTTTCTACAGTCCAACTTCCAGCCAGCCTGGTGGCCACCGTAACATTTGGCGGCAGCGGTGGGATGGCGTCCTAGTGCAAGGAGCAGCAACCCAACAGCACTGGTATCGTAGGAGAGTTATTGAGGGCAACGCTAGCCACTGCGCAGCGTCCCTACCTACAGCAGCATGGAGCTGACAAGATACTGGTCAGAACCCTGTGAAGAGCACCTCAACCGGATCCATCGCTATGAGGGCGCGGATTTCGTTCCAGAGGTAAAGAGGCGGCTAGTCCGATATGGTCCAGACCCTGCGCAGGAGGTAGTCAGTCGCATCATCCGGGAATTGGATACGGAGAACAAAGCGGCACGAGCCTTTGAGCGCCAACTGTGGAGTTTGAGGGTATGGACACCTGGTCTCTCTCCCCAGCCACAGCATGTTCCACAGGGAGAGGAGAGCAGCGACCTCCCTCCCCAGCGGCAGTATACCGTGCAGAGGGAAGAGACAACTGGTCTCCTTCCCCAACCCCAACCAGAGATACCCGAGGCAGCAGGCCTCATAGACTGGTCCTGGGAGGACCCCCAGCAGGCAGGTGGAGATGGGACCGCAGTCTCTCTACCGGCCCTACAGGGATGCTGGGCAGGCGGCCCAGATCCCCAGCGACAGACCCAGCTACAGGGAGGGGAGAGCATCGACCTCCCTCCCCAGCCGGAGTGTGCCTTCCAGGGAGAGGAGACAACCGGTCTCTCTCCCCAGCCGCAGCATGTTCCACAGGAAGCGGAGAGCATCGACCTCCCTTCCCAACAGCCGCCGGAGTATCAGGAGGAGGAGGTAAGCCAATCTCCCCCTCCCCAGCTAACTCCTAACTTGGGCCCAGGGTTAACAGTGGAGATGTTAACCCCCACTGACCCCCACGTTCCCTTTGCCACCGGGCAGGACTATGCCCCAATTCCCCCAGCAGAAGAGCTGGCATCAGGACAGAGCGCTGCTGGCCTCTGCCCTACAGACCTTGTCCTTGTTACAGGACTGGCCTGCAAACCCCTCACCCCAGCAGAAGCGCTGGCACCAGGGCAGAGTGCCGCTGGCCTCTGCCCCCCAAGTACCACCAGCTATTTGCCCAGCTGCGCCAGGAAGGCCGAGGATGCTACACTTTCATCCTACAACCTGGAACCTACAGGCCAGTACTACTTATTGTGGGGGGGCTACTTTGCTGCTAATGTTTATTTGTGGGTGGGTTGCGAGACTAACTTAGGCACTGACCGACAGAAGGTCAGGTGCCTGGTTAGTCTCCCTCCAAAAGGGGAGATATGTTACAAACTGCTATTTGTAACTGGCCCTTTAAATGGAAAATTGCCCTGCTTCCCTGGATTTTGGAGAAGCCTATTTGCCAGCCTCCTACCTCATGACTATGGCCCCTGGAAGATTGTGCCCCTGAGAACATATTAACTTTTGTTGGGTGTGTATGGCCCTTTGGGAACCGTCTGGGGACATATTTTGACTTTGGTGAACAATGCCCCTTTAAGACTATGTCCCCAGACCTGTGAAATAACTTGTCCCTGGCTTTCTCCCACTTGGTTCAGTGAGTGGGGCTTGCTGGACCAAGTGCCACACATGCAGAGTGTTCCACAGAAAGGGAGCACTATTACAAAAGCATTAGTTTTCATTCTGTGCCATTAAGAGTTAATTTTGTTCAATTCTAAATACAAGTTTTCTGGGATCAGCTCTAATTAAGTTTAGGGATAAACATTCCCATTGTCTAATCAGACTGCTAGTGATAAGGTGGACTGCATTGTTTTCTTGTGTGTAATGTTATCTGCTGTTGTGGCCTGTCAAAGGGCGTTGTCTCTAAATGTATCAAATGTGTGATTGGGGATTTTATGCCTCCCCCTGAGAGTGTCCTTTTTGCATGTAACCTCAATAAAAAGCAGGCTGTGTGTTCCAGGACATCAGACCTATTCTGACCCTCTTGATAAAGCCCAAGGGAGGGCGAAACGCGTCGCTTGCATATGTGACACTGTGACATTGTATCTTTGAAACACTAAGGGATATCTCAGTACAGCCTGTACTGCAACTTTAACCCGGGTTACCAGTATCTTTGTATATCCCAACAACGGATACATCTACAGCAGTTAAATCTGCTCTTGCAGCAAGTTTTCATCAGCACACAGCAATCAGCTGTTTTCTTTCTCACGCTGCTGGAACGACAATCCATTACCTGAGAAGAGCGGAAGTTTGTGACGTCAGACGCCGACTCACATGTGCAGAGGTCTGTACACTTCTACTTTCCAGGAACGGCAGTCACTGCAGCCGAGGTCCAAGCTTTGACCGTAAGATTTCCTTTCCTCGGTAACACCCTCTGAGTACCCTCTTGACTCACGGTACAGTACATTGTATCTGTTTGTGGCACCAATTTGTTACGAATTCAAGCCGTAATGCTACAATATTGATGCTCATTTGCACACGGCCATCTGCACTGTGATTATATTTCTGAACTTGGTGCTTGTTTTTATTAATAATCCTTGCTTTTATGAATATTATCAGTGTTATGCCATACATTTAAGATTATGATTGTTTTTTAACATTTATTTACATCCTACTAATTGTTAGCTGCTATTTGCAAATATTTGCACGGACTACTATTTTTTTATACAAGGGAGACGTCCCTACCGCTAATTTCTATATATGTTTTTATGTAATTTGTCTATTTCATTTAATAAATTTAAATATCTTTTAATGTGGTGTGTATACTTTTAGCTTGTTAGCGCACTTTCTCTATCTTGATGCTTAGGCTTCGTTATTGGTCATTTATTTGTGTCTGATACAAGCAGAGATTGTATCTTTAGAGTAAGTGTTTAGCAATACCATCCTTAGCGCGCACCAATCCACTTTTTTAAATTTATAACCTCAATAAAAAGCAGGCTGTGTGTTCCAGGACATCAGACCTATTCTGACCCTCTAACTTGCAGCTTTGACTCATGTTTGTAGGGGACAGCTATAATCACTACAGGGATTGCTATGCTCTTCATACTCCCTTAGCTACTGAGCTCTTGTAAGAGCTCTTGTTCCTGATCCTGCTTCGCTCTAAAGAAGGAAGAGGTTCACCTACTGGAGCCTGGTCGTAGGTCCAGGGTGCAGAGCAGACGGCGAGATACCAGCCCAGCAGCGGTGGTTCGGAGAGTCTGCATTACGTATGGTGGCTACGCAGTAGTTAAAGTTTCTACGGTGCTGCTGCTCCTTTGGGGAGCGCTAGGAGCATCCTTTTCTACGGTCCAACTTCCAGCCAGCCTGGAGGCAACCGTAACAGAAGCTTAGTCAGACACAGGCCAGAGTCAGTAACAAATACAGAGCCTAATCAGTAACAGAAGCTTAGTCAGACACAGGCCAGAGTCAGTAACAAATACAGAACCTAATCAGTAATAGAAGCTTAGTCAGACACAGGCTAGAGTCAGTAACAAATACAGAGCCTAATCAGTAACAGAAGCTTAGTCAGACACAGGCCAGAGTCAGTAACAAATACAGAACCTAATCAGTCACAGAAGCTTAGTCAGAAACAGACCCGAGTTAGTAACAAATACAGAACCTAATCAGTCACAGAAGCTTTGTCAGACACAGGCCAGAGTCAGTTACAAATACAGAGCCTAATCAGTAACAGAAGCTTAGTCAGACCCAGGCCAGAGTCAGTAACAAATACAGAGCCTAACCAGTAACAGAAGCTTAGTCAGACACAGGCCAGAGTCAGTAACAAATACAGAACCTAATCAGTAACAGAAGCTTAGTCAGACACAGGCCAGAGTCAGTAACAAATACAGAGCCTAATCAGTAACAGAAGCTTAGTCAGACACAGACCAAAGTCAGTAACAAATACAGAGCCTAATCAGTAACAGAAGCTTAGTCAGACACAGACCAGAGTCAGTAACAAATACAGAGCCTAATCAGTAACAGAAGCTTATTCAGACACAGACCAGAGTCAGTAACAAATACAGAGCCTAATCAGTAACAGAAGCTTAGTCAGACACAGGCCAGAGTCAGTAACAAATACAGAGCCTAACCAGTAACAGAAGCTTAGTCAGACACAGGCCAGAGTCAGTAACAAATACAGAACCTAATCAGTAACAAAAGCTTAGTAAGACACAGGCCAGAGTCAGTAACAAATACAGAACCTAATCAGTAACAGAAGCTTAGTCAGAAACAGACCAGAGTCAGTAACAAATACAGAACCTAATCAGTAACAGAAGCTTAGTCAGACACAGACCAGAGTCAGTAACAAATACAGAGCCTAATCAGTAACAGAAGCTTAGTCAGACACAGACCAGAGTCAGTAACAAATACAGAACCTAATCAGTCACAGAAGCTTTGTCAGAAACAGACCAGATTTAGTAACAAATACAGAACCTAATCAGTCACAGAAGCTTTGTCAGAAACAGACCAGAGTTAGTAACAAATACAGAACCTAATCAGTCACAAAAGCTTTGTCAGTAACAAATACAGAGCCTAATCAGTAACATAAGCTTAGTCAGACAAAGGCCAGAGTCAGTAACAAATACAGAGCCTAATCAGTAACAGAAGCTTAGTCAGAAACAGGCCAGAGTCAGTAACAAATACAGAGACTAATCAGTAACAGAAGCTTAGTCAGAAACAGGCCAGAGTCAGTAACAAATACAGAGCCTAGTCAGTAACAGAAGCTTAGTCAGACACAGACCAGACTCAGTAGCAAATCCAGAACAATGTCAGTAACAGAAGCTTAGTCAGAAACAGACCAGAGTCAGTAACCAATAGAGAACCTAATCAGTACTAGAAGCTTAGTCAGAAAAAGGTTAGAGTCAGTAACAAATACAAAAAATATCAATAACAGAAGATTTGTCAGAACAACCAATGATATCCTTTAGAAGGGTTAAAAACTTAAAGTGAATGTAAACTTTGGAGCAATGTGTGCCCGGTTTTTAAAAAATCCTATTAAAAACAGGGGAACTGTTTGTGGGCCTCGTCAGTGAGGTGCAGCCATATCCCTCTAGGCACACTGAGCAACGGGTCCACATCTGGATTTCCACATCACACTTAGGGAGACTTCCCTAAATGTCATAATTTGCATAAATCAAAAGGGAGAAGCGCTCAACCTGGGAACGAACAATAGCATAATAGCTTGTTCTATGGCTAGTCACCACCCAAGAAGCAGCCTCTTTTAGCTCAACATGTGCCTTTCACAGAGAAGAACTTTCCTGAAGCATATCATTCTGATCCTGACTTCACAGTACAGTCCAGCCTCGAAATACCAGGCAATCCCTCTTTGAATGAGAGAAACAGCACAACCCGAGACGTACATTTCGGCCTATTGTGGGTCTCTTAGAAACATAGATATTGACGGCAGATAAGAGCCATAGGCCCAGCAAGTCTGCCCGACCTTACCTAACAGTATAAACTTATCTAGTTCGTAGGATAGCCCTATGCTTGTCCCATGCATTTTTAAAGTACCCCACAGTGTTTGTTGCTACTTCTTCAGTGAGGTGCAGCCATATCCCTCTAGGCACACTGAGCAATGGGTTGAACGCTTCTCCCTAAGTGTGATGCGGGAATCCAGATGTGGACCCATTGCTGAATCCAAACATGGACCCGTTGCTCAGTGTGCCTAGAGGGATATGGCTGCACCTCACTGACAAGGCCCACACTAGGCCTAAACGTACGTCTGGGGTTTTGCTGTTTCTCTCGTTCAGAGAGGGATTGCCTGGTATTTCGGGGCTGGACTGTACTGTGAAGTCAGGATCAGACTGATATGCTTCAGGAAAGTTCTTCTCTGTGAAAGGCACATGTTGAGCAAAAAGAGGCTGCTTCTTGGGTGGTAACTAGCCATAGAACAAGCTATTATGCTATTGTTCGTTCCCAGGTTGAGCGTTTCTCCCTTTTTATTTATGAAAATTATGACATTTAGGGAAGTCTCCCTGAGTGTGATGCAGAAATCCAGACATGGACCCGTTGCTCAGTGTGCCTAGAGGGATATGGCTGTACCTCACTGACAAGACCCACACTAGGCTGAAACCTACGTCTGGGGTTTCGCTGTTTTTATCGTTCAGAGAGGGATTGCCTGGAATTTTGGGGCTTGACTGTACTTTTATTATGCTATTGTTCGTTTGCAGGTTGAGCGCTTCTCCCTTTTTATTTATCTTAGATGAGGGGTCAGAATACTTAATCAGTCTGTTTAATCAGTGCTTTGTGTATACAGATTATTGCTTTAATTGTATTAAAAGGAAATGGTAAAAATATATTTGAAAATTTACCTTTAGTATGAAAAGTTGCCTTTATCTTATAAGAATTGCCTTTAAGAAAATTTAAATTTTGTGACCACTAGGTGGCAATGTTAAATAAAAGATAGGTGAAATATTGGTGAATGTACACTGTGTTTTTAAATGTATGATGCTTCATAGGTATATATATTATTTATACATGATAAGACCACAGGGTTAATTATATATATATAAATGGTTGCATCAGTTTTATTTACTATAAATTACAGTCCTCTCTGGTGCTTTAAATAATATCATATGTTTTATACACTCAAAAAGAAATATACATATATGTATTCCAATATAGATATAATTATATGAAAATGACATCTGATTGCTGACCTCAAGGTTTGTATGTGATATTAAGATGATAACTGAGAAAGTAATTGAATCCATGATGAAGGTATTATAAGCCGTTTAAATCGTTTCATAGAAAATATGATTTTTAAACGCATTTTAATATATTATAAGTGGAATATTTTCATGTTTGGTCTTAAAATGATCAGAAAAAATGGCACTGTGTTGACCATATATGAAACATATGATTTATTAAAGGGCCACAAGTAAATATTTTCTATGCCTGTTACTAACTAACTACCCCAAATACGCTTTTTATCAATAGCATTTCATTAACATATCTCTACCGTATATCAGAAATCTTGTCTGCAAATTTAATTGTTTTCCAAACCCACTCCGTGGGTATCCTTTGCTCTGTACCAATCCGTTTACAATACCTAGGTTTCAAAATGGCGCTTTAAACACAAAGTTATTGGTTTAAGTATTTTGAACATGCAGTGCTGAAAATTGTGGGCAGGATAACGTGACATCATCGGGGAATAAAATATATAACTTTTAGAACGTTATGAAACTTCGTTTTGGAGAAAATATAGGTCAGTAGGTTTTAATTAATGTTTATTAACTTTAATATGTTAGTTGTTTAGCTTAAAAATTATAACAGAAAGTAATCCTTTAATACAAGGGATTATAGTATGTTGGATAAACATTTTAAAGGTTAAATAATTAAACTGTTAGCAATATTTGATGGTAAAACTGCATTCCTGAGTGTCTGCTGCCACCTATAGATCAGAAACTGTATTACAGCCAAAAGGCATTTTGGCTGCTCAGGGAGGTGTTTCCCAAAACAACCTATGAGATGTTCAAATCCAAGTGCGAATCAGAGACAAGCTCTGCAAGTGCGAATCAGAGACAAGCTCTGCAAGTGCGAATCAGAGACAAGACCTGAAGGGCCTATCATATTGTTTCATCGATTATTAGAATAATAAAGGGAGAGTATTATCATGTGATATAACTTCAATGCAAGAGGATAGAAGAGGCTGACTGGCTGGCTGACTATTTGCTGAACTTTTGACTGATAATTTTGCTGCTTTGGAACAGTCACTATAAGCAAAACTGGGCTACCTTTTATTATCCATAATACAATACCCTTATTCATATGAGGTGAAACAAGAAGTTCTGGAAGCTGAAATATTGATTTGGTTATTTTTAGTGAAGTATACGCGATTGATAAATATATATATATATCATATTTAAATCAAAGGTATTTGGTAACTATAAATAGATTGCAGTTAGTAATTTTAAAAGGGCACTTTGTATTTTAGCTTGCATTAATAATCCTGTGTAGTTTAAAACTAGTCTTTTTGTTTGCCAAGTAATTTATAATTGCAGCCATATAAATATATTTTAGAATTTGTCTTAATTGTAGATAATTAAGAATTTATTTCAGCTCTGATAAATTGGCATAGGAGTTGGTTGTTTGCACAAATAATACATATAATTTCTGATGTTTTAAATTTAAGTTATATAGGATAAATTGTAGACAAAGTAGTTTTATTGTGCTGGTCTGAAAGTTAGTGACCCATACTTTGGTATTTCATTGTGGTGATGTAATGCAATTCAATTATGAATAAGGTTAATTCTAAAGGTACATTTGGTTTGCTTTGTAAAGAATATTGTAACAGTTTAAGTGTGTATCATCTGATTTATATTCTGGTTTTCTATAAATATAATTCAATGTGTTTATAACTTTAACTAATATAAAGATTTTAGGAATTTATATTAATTTTAATTGTTTTGTATATACATTTTATTGGGGGTTTGTTTTAAAGAATAATTATTAAATATATTGTATTATAACCTGGCCATATACTGACAAATTTATGCATGATTAAGGGCTAAAAGTCCTGAAATGTTGCATGTTTGTTCATACTGTTCTAATAAAGAAGTGATTTCCAGATAAGGTGCTGTGTATTCTGCAAATATATGTTGAGCAAAAGCCTCAGGCGTGCGAACGTCTGGAAGTCAGACAGTGCAGCCATGTTCCTTTCCCCATACACTTCCCCATGTTACCAAACCCTCTTCTGGCTTTTGCTCTTGAGCTAACCTGAAGGTGTGCAAAGCCAAGTGTGCTAAAGTAAAAAATATCATTATTATTCACTTAAAAGAAAGTTTACTTTTTATTTTTCTGCCTGTCCATCTTTTTAAATATATCTTTTTAGCTTTACACCAATATATAGTATATGTACAATATATACAACATTTGTATAAGAACCATGTTATTTGAATTGTTTCTATATAATATATATATATTCATTTTACAGCAATATGGTATAAGACAAGGTTTTTGACATGAAACAAATGTGTATACACAGCACAGGCGAGATTAGAGATCAGTAATGATAAACCTTGTAATACCAGCACAAATTAGCTCGGTCACGATATCCATTGAAAGTATAGGTTGGGCTTGAGCCAAGTCGGCTACAATAGACCTTGTAATACCAGATTTTGTGCTAATCTTACAGGGGTCCCACAATATTGATATTGCACCATTTATAATCAAGGTCATAGTCTTACATAGGTAACTAACAGAAATAACTCACCTCTTGACTATTTGTGTTGTAATCCAGGCCACAAATCTGTGAGGTGGACTTGGAAGAGCCTGAGAGTGACATTTTTGCCAATATATGAATCATGTTGTTCAACTTGACTGGTAAACACTGTAAACTCTCCTTAATTTTACTAGAAATGAAAATAACATAAAAATGTAGATTAGTGAAAGTCATTCACAGCACAATACATAACTGTCAGTATAGTCTGTACCCTATAGAACTGTCAGTATAGTCTGTACCCTATAGAACTGTCAGTATAGTCTGTACCCTATAGAACTGTCAGTATTGTCTGTACCCTATAGAACTGTCAGTATAGTCTGTACCATACACAACTGTCAGTATAAAATGTACCATACAGAACTGTCAGTATAGTCTGTACCCTACACAACTGTCAGTATAAACTGTACCGTACAGTACTGTCAGTATAGTCTGTACCCTACACAACTATCAGTATAGTCTGTACCCTACACAACTGTCAGTATAGTCTGTACCATACACAACTGTCAGTATAAAATGTACCATACAGAACTGTCAGTATAGTCTGTACCCTACACAACTGTCAGTATAAACTGTACCGTACAGTACTGTCAGTATAGTCTGTACCCTACACAACTGTCAGTATAAACTGTACCGTACAGTACTGTCAGTATAGTCTGTACCCTATAGAACTGTCAGTATAGTCTGTACCCTATAGAACTGTCAGTATAGTCTGTACCCTACACAACTGTCAGTATAGTCTGTACCCTACACAACTGTCAGTATAAAATGTACCGTACAGAACTGTCAGTATAGTCTGTACCTTACACAACTGTCAGTATAAAATGTACCGTACAGAACTGTCAGTATAGTCTGTACCCTACACAACTGTCAGTATAGTCTGTACACTACACAACTGTCAGTATAGTCTGTACACTACACAACTGTCAGTATAGTCTGTACACTACACAACTGTCAGTATAGTCTGTACCCTACACAACTGCCAGTATAAACTGTACTGTACAGTACTGTCAGTATAGTCTGTACCCTACACAACTGTCAGTATAAAATGTACCGTACAGAACTGTCAGTATAGTCTGTACCTTACACAACTGTCAGTATAGTCTGTACACTACACAACTGTCAGTATAGTCTGTACACTACACAACTGTCAGTATAGTCTGTACCCTACACAACTGCCAGTATAAACTGTACTGTACAGTACTGTCAGTATAGTCTGTATCCTACACAACTGTCAGTATAAAATGTACCGTACAGAACTGTCAGTATAGTCTGTACCCTACACAACTGTCAGTATAGTCTGTACACTACACAACTGTCAGTATAGTCTGTACACTACACAACTGTCAGTATAGTCTGTACCCTACACAACTGCCAGTATAAAATGTACCGTACAGAACTGTCAGTATAGTCTGTACCCTATAGAACTGTCAGTATAAAATGTACCGTACAGAACTGTCAGTATAGTCTGTACCCTATAGAACTGTCAGTATAGTCTGTACCCTATAGAACTGTTAGTATAGTCTGTACCCTACACAACTGTCAGTATAAAATGTACTGTACAGAACTGTCAGTATAGTCTGTACCCTATAGAACTGTCAGTATAGTCTGTACCCTATAGAACTGTCAGTATAGTCTGTACCCTACACAACTGTCAGTATAAAATGTACCATACAGAACTGTCAGTATAGTCTGTACCCTATAGAACTGTCAGTATAAACTGTTCCGTACAGTACTGTCAGTATAGTCTGTACCCTACACAACTGTCAGTATAAAATGTACTGTACAGAACTGTCAGTATAGTCTGTACCCTATAGAACTCTCAGTATAGTCTGAACCCTATAGAACTGTCAGTATAAAATGTACCGTACAGAACTGTCAGTATAGTCTGTACCCTATAGAACTGTCAGTATAGTCTGTACCCTACACAACTGTCAGTATAAAATGTACCATATAGAACTGTCAGTATAGTCTGTACCCTATACAGCTGTCAGTATAAATTGTACTGTACAGAACTGTCAGCATAGTCTGTACCCTACAGAACCATCAGTATAGTCTGTACCGTATAGAACTGTCAGTATATTATGTACCCTATACAACTGTCAGCATAATCTGTACCCTATAGAAATACCAGTATAGTCTGTACCCCACATAACTGTCAGTATAGATTGTACCCTACACTACTGTCAGTATCGTCTGTACCCTATAGAACTGTCAGAATATTCTTACCCTACATAACTGTTAGTATAGTCTGTACACTACACAATTGTCAGTATAGTCTGCACCCTACACAACTGTCAATATAGTCTCTACCCTACACAACAGTCAGTATAGTCTGTACCCTATATAA
>NC_069504.1:1152146722-1152196722 GCF_027579735.1 Bombina bombina
GAATTTGCAGTTTATATCGGCCCCTCTCTCCTTACCTTAGCTCACATGCTCATACCTTACCCTTCTCACATGCAGTTTATATCGGCCCCTCTCTCCTTACCTTAGCTCACATGCTCATACCTTACCCTTCTCACATGCAGTTTATATCGGCCCCTCTCTCCTTACCTTAGCTCACATGCTCCTACCTTACCCTTCTCACATGCAGTTTATATCGGCCCCTCTCTCCTTACCTTAGCTCACATGCTCATACCTTACCCTTCTCACATGCAGTTTATATCGGCCCCTCTCTCCTTACCCTAGCTCACATGCTCCTACCTTACCCTTCTCACATGCAGTTTATATCGGCCCCTCTCTCCTTACCTTAGCTCACATGCTCATACCTTACCCTTCTCACATGCAGTTTATATCGGCCCCTCTCTCCTTACCTTAGCTCACATGCTCATACCTTACCCTTCTCACATGCAGTTTATATTGGCCCCTCTCTCCTTACCTTAGCTCACATGCTCATACCTTACCCTTCTCCTCATGCAGTTTATATCGGCCCCTTTCTCCTTACCTTAGCTCACATGCTCATACCTTACCCTTCTCACATACAGTTTATATCGGCCCCTCTCTCCTTACCTTAGCTCACATGCTCATACCTTACCCTTCTCACATGCAGTTTATATCGGCCCCTCTCTCCTTACCCATCTCACATGCTCATACCTTACCCTTCTCACATGCAGTTTATATCGGCCCCTCTCTCCTTACCTTAGCTCACATGCTCATACCTTACCCTTCTCACATGCAGTTTATATCGGCCCCTCTCTCCTTACCTTAGCTCTCATGCTCATACCTTACCCTTCTCCACATGCAGTTTATATCGGCCCCTCTCTCCTTACCTTAGCTCTCACGAACTACTCTCTATTTTAAAATCTATGTCACTAAACTGCACCACCTCACAGAAATGTCCCCACTGCTATAAATCTCATTCTCACCTACTCTTACTTTCCATCTTTGCTGCTATTAGCATCAGGCGACATCTCTCCAAGTCCTGGGCCCACCCTCATTACCACCATTACCCAATCACACACTCCTTATATAAACTTTAATAAAAGCAACACACATAACCTCATTTCCATCAAATGCCTCCCATACGCACACACTCCTTTCACTTGCGCACAATGGAATGCTCGCTCTGTGTGCAACAAACTTACAACCATTCATGACCTGTTTATTTCAAATGCTTTCACCCTTTTAGCAATTATCGAAACCTGGTTATCTCCTTCCGACACAGTTTCCACTGCTGCTCTCACACATGGTGGTCTTCACTTTAGCCATACCCCTAGGCCAGGTGATAAACGTGGCGGCGGTGTTGAGATCCTGCTCTCCCCCTCCTGCACTTATCAGTACCTACCCCCAATCCCATCTCTCTCCTTCTGTTCCTTTGAAGTCCACTGTATCCGTCTGTCCACTGTATCAGCCCTGGCACTCTCAGCAAACACGCTATTTGCAAAAATGCTCCTGTGCTGCTGAGCGTGTCTGGAGGAAAACTCACTCTGAACCTGACTTCATACACTATAAGTTTATTCTTTGTTCATACACTTCTGCCCTTCACTTAGCCAAGCAAACCCACTTCTCTTGTCTTATATCTACCCCCTCATCTGTCTTTAGTGCTCAAGAGCTGGCAGACTACTTTTTTAAACAAAACACGTTCTATCGAAAGCAACATCCCAACACCAATCTGCAATATTCTATCAACAGGCCCATTTACTCCCTCTGCCACCCTCTGCATCTTCCATCCAGCCACTCAGAATGAAGTTTCCTCCTTACTATCTTCCTCACGCCTCACTACCTGCCCACTCGACCCTATCCCTTCCCATCTAATACCCTCCCTATCTTCCACCCTCACTCCTGCTCTTACCCAAATCTTCAACCTATCTCTCTCTACCGGCTCATTCCCATCTTCTTTCAAACATGCAAAAGTCACTCCCATACTCAAAAAACCCTCCCTTGACCCTAATTCTCCTGAAAGCTACCGCCCCATATCACTGCTTTCACTAACATCAAAACTCCTTGAAAAACTAGTTTACAATCGCCTAACCCACTTTCTGCTCGCCAACTCCTTGCTTGACCCCCTGCAATCCGGATTCTGCCCCAAACACTCAACTGAACCTGCCCTTACCAAAGTTACAAACGATCTTCTCTCTGCTAAAAATATTGGCCACTACTCTATACTCATCTTACTTGACCTCTCAGCTGCCTTCGGCACAGTTGGCCTCCTCCTACAGACACTTAGCTCTTTTGGCCTCTGTGACACTGCTCTTTCCTGGATTCACTCTTATCTTTCTCACAGGTCTTTTTCTGTTTCATTTGCCGGCAACTCCTCCTCTCCAATGCCTCTGTCTGTTGGAGGACCTCAAGGATCTGTTCTGGGTCCTCTACTCTTCTCCATTTATACTTCTTTGCTGGGTAAACTTATCAACAGTTATGGATTCAAATATCCCCTCTATGCTGATGACACCCAGATCTACCTCTCCCCCCCTGCTCTTTCTCCCTCTGTCCTTTCTCATGTCAGCGACTGCTTATCTGGTATTTCTTCCTGGATGGCCTCTCACCACCTAAAGATTAACATGTCCAAGACTGAGCTCCTTATCCCCCCTCAAGCTTTACGGTGACTTGCGACTTCTCTATCCCTGTTGACGGCATCACCATTTCCCCATCGCCCCAAGTCCGCTGCCTCGGAGTTACACTTGACTCAAATCTATCCTTCGCCCTCCCATATCCAATCACTTTCCACATCCTGCCGCAATCATCTACTCAACATTTCCAAGATTCAACCTTTTCTGTGCGCTAACACCACAAAGCAAATTATTCACTCCCTTGTTATTTCCCGACTTGACTACTGCAATAACCTACATACTGGCCTTCCTCTTTTCCGCCTCTCCCCCCTTCAATCCATCCTACATGCCTCTGCCAGGCTGATCCACCTTTCCCGTCGCTCTGTATCTGCTGCACCTCTCTGCGAGTCCCTTCATTGGCTCCCCATACACAGCAGAATAAAATGTAAAATGTTCACCCTTGCATACAAAGCGCTCACCAACACCGCTCCCCTCTACCTATCCTCTCTAATCAACAAGTATACTCCAGCGCGCCCACTTAGATCCAACAATGACCTGCTCCTTGCATCTACGACTATCACCTCCTCTCATGCTAAACTGCAGGACTTCTGTCGTGCAGCACCTACCCTCTGGAACACTCTCCCTCGTGCTATCAGGCTTTGTCCTAATCTTTCTTCCTTTAAATGCTATCTGAAGACTTTTCTGTTAAGAGAAGCCGACCACCCAACTCAATAATATTCCTTTTATCTAACAACATTTCCCTCCTCTAACTCTGCATTAACATCTTTCTCAATCTTGCAGTCCTCACCTCCTGTTTCTCAACCTCCTACCCTTCTAGACTGTAAGTTCCCACGGGAATAGGGCCCTCGATTCTTCCTGTATGTGTTTGTAAATTCTGTTCTGTCTCTTAGTTTTAGAAGTTTTATACTATTGTTTTATTTAAATGAATTGTATCCATGGACAGCGCTGCGGAATATGATGGCGCTTCATAAATAAAGTATAATAATAACCCCTAAACTGCCAGTACCCCACATTGCCTACACTATAATAAAGTATTAACCCCTAAACTGCGAGTCCCCCACATCGCAACTAATAAACTAAACCTATTAACCTCTAAACTGCCGCCCCCCACATTGCAAAACACTAAATTAAACTAATAACCCCTAAACCTAACCTAACCTTTAAATTAAACTTACAATATAACTATCTTTAGTTAACTTTTTTGTTTTCACAAAATCCATAACTACTGGTCTCATATCACGGAATGGATTGTGCTGTATAGGCTGTAACGCAAGCATTTTAGCCGGACCGCACAACCTGTAATACGGCACAAATCCTGCACTCAAACGTCCTTTTTTTGTGCAGAATGGATCGTGCATTACAGGCTAAAATGCTTGCTGTATAGCTATACCGCTGCGACTTGTAATACGGGAGACCTGCCATTCCACATGCAATGGCCAATTTTTCAGCAGTATAGCCGTACTGCACCATACCGCAAAACCTGTAATTTAGCTGAAATATAGTTGTTACAGAAGCATTAGTTATTTTGTTGTGAAGAGCTTATTTCCCAGCAGCAATGCCTGAACCAGCAAGCCAGCGCCTAAGAAGGGCTCCAAGAAAACCGTAACAAGTATCATTTCATAAAGAGTTAACTCTTTTTTTTTCAGCTTTTAGAAACTATTGTCTAATCACCTCTGGAGCCAGACTGCTAATTGATAAGATGAACTTGTAAACTTGTTATCTTAAGTACTGTAATCCTATTGTGGCCTGTCAAAGGACAGTGCTCTCTATCTAAATGTGTGATGGGGGATTTTGTGCTTCCCCCCCTCTCCCCCTGGGAGTGCCCTGTGTGCATGTAACCTTAATAAAAAGCAGGCTGGGCATCCCAGTCCTGAGTTCTTGTTTGACCCTCAATCGCAGCGTTGACTCGTTTTTGTGGGCAGAAGGGTATCCTAGCTGTACTGCAGCTAAGGGAGATTATTCTATATTTGCGAGACTCATATAGAATACTATGGAAAGCAGCTTCTCCCCTCTTTAGCAATAGGGATCCAGGCTACTAAGCGGTCCATCTCTCAGCGAGACTAAGGGTAACCGTAACATTTGGCGGCAGCGGCGGGATTTTCCTGGATTTCCTAGGAGAGGTACAGAACGGATGGAGAGCGCTTACGAAAAATTGAAGCGTACAACACTAAAGGATTTACTTGAAAGCAGAGGGGGGTACGCCAGCAACCGGCCGAGGAGAGAGCTGATCGCAGAATTGACCGAACTGGATCAGAGCTTCACAATGGCGGAAACACCAACCACGATTAGTGACGAAAAAACCAGGATTGTTCGGGAAAGGCTCTCATTATACGGGCCGAACCCCTCCATGGAATTGGTACAGCAGTTGATGGCGGAGGCGGACAAGGATATACGAGAGACTCAAGCCCACGAACTCAACCTAGCGAACGCACACCGCAATGCTGAAGCCCCGCAGGTAATCATCCCTGTCGAAAATGCTGGGAGGCCCAAGATACCCTATGTGGCATTTCGACCCTTCCTAGAGAGCGAGACAAGGATTGATGAATATTTGGCGGACTTCGAAAGGCAATGTGCCCTGCACCAGATTCCCAACAGAGAGTGGCCCACGATATTGTCTGGGAAACTATCCGGGCGAGCCCTGGAAGCCTTTCGTACTCTGGGTGCTGAGGAAGTGACACAGTATGAGCTAGTTAAGGAGACACTGTTGCGACGGTACGCTGTAACTCCGGACACGTATCGCCGACAGTTTCGGGGCACGGAAAAGAAGCCTAACGATACCCATATGGAATGGGCGCACCGAATGCGGAGAGCGGCAAATCACTGGCTGAGCGGAAGTAAAGCGGTGACTGGGGAGGAAATTTTACAATTGTTTCTCTTAGAACATTTTTATAATGGCATGGAACAGCAAGGGAAGGAATGGCTGCGAGACAGGCGGCCTTCTACCTTAGAAGAAGCAGCCAAATTGGCCGATGAACATTATGACTCCCGTCTTCACGAACCCATGAACTACCGAGCTCCAGCACGGGTCGAACCCAGAGAGGTTTACCGTGCACCCCCTCGTGCTGAATTCCGAGCCCCGGTGCCCACAGGGCCCGTCCGACACTCAGGACCACCCAATAACAGCTCTGAGCGTCCCAGACCGACTTGCCACCGATGCAAGCAACCAGGGCATTTCATGGCTAGCTGCCCCCTTAATACGCACCAGACACCCAGGAATTACAATTACCCCTCTGGGTCTTATCGTCCGGCCCGGGCCCTCTGTGTTAACCAAGAGGCCCCTATGGAGGGATATGTGGGGCCGCTTCACGAGGCAGACCCTGTATATGCTGCCTCAGATAACCGCCAGCACCATCGGCAGAGGGTATGGCTCGAGGGGCGATCTACCGAGGGATTGCGAGACACAGGGGCTACTATCACGCTGGTACAGAGTCATTTGGTGCCAGAGCACAAGCGATCCGGACAGACTGTGGCCGTTAGAGTGGCGGGGGGGGATGTGTACAAAATTCCAACAGCTAAAGTGCATCTTGATTGGGGAGCGGGAAAGGGGGCTGTGAACGTGGGCCTAATGGAAAATTTACCTGCCGAAGTACTACTGGGCAACGATTTGGGCCCCATGACTTCTGCCTATGCTCCAGTATGCAACAACGAGGCAGACCCAGTGACTACACGGGCCCAAGCCCGGACGGAGCGAGAGCTCTCACCAGTGCGGGAGACACAGGTAAGACCTACCCCGACCTTGCCTGACAGGTTAGGCCCCATACCCTGGGACACCCCAGATGCTTTCGAGGCAGAGTCTAAGACTGACCCGACCTTACAAAAGTACCGGGAACGAGCAGAGACCGGAGGGGGCGGGGCAGATAACGAAACATTCTTATGGGAAAAAGGGAAACTATACCGCTGGACAGAGAAAAGGGGACAGCGTAGGCGACAGCTGGTAGTGCCCCACAAATACCGTCAAGAAATCCTCAAAATAGGCCACGACATCCCCTTAGCAGGCCACCTAGCCGTTACCCGTACCCTACACCGCATTACTCACACGTTCTTTTGGCCAGGGGTGCACGCTGACGTTAGAACTTACTGTAACACCTGCGATGTGTGTCAACGAGTAGGAAGGCGAGGCGATCACCCTAAAGCCCAGCTAGTAAATATGCCCATTGTAGAGGAACCCTTCAGCCGGGTTGCTATTGACCTAGTGGGACCACTGGCTACCCCTAGTCCCTCCGGTAAGCGATACATTCTTACCGTAGTGGACTACGCTACCAGGTACCCAGAGGCTGTCGCCCTATCCAACATACAAGCGGATACGGTAGCGAATGCACTAGTACAGGTGTTCTCCCGGGTAGGATTTCCAAAAGAAATCCTATCCGACCGAGGCACCCAATTTACGGCTGAATTGACCCAACAACTCTGGCAGGTTTGCAAAATTAAGTCCCTCCTGAGCTCCCCATACCACCCCCAGATGAACGGGCTGTGTGAGAGGTTCAATGGGACCCTCAAGCAAATGCTCAAGACGTTCACTCAGGAATACCGAGACTGGGAACGCTTCCTGCCGCACCTCCTATTTGCTTATCGGGAGGTGCCCCAGGAAACGACAGGGTTCTCTCCCTTCGAGTTGCTCTACGGAAGAAAGGTACGGGGACCCCTAAACCTGATCCGGGAGCACTGGGAGGGAGAGATGGAGGCTGACGGTGTCCCAATTGTGCCATACGTGCTGGAACTCAGGGACCGAATGGAGCAATTAGCCAAATCCGTGCGGGCTAATCTCCAGTTGGCCCAGAGAAGACAGAAAGTATGGTACGATCGGGGGGCCCGAAAGAGAATCTTCACCATAGGACAAAAGGTGTTAGTACTTAAGCCGGTGAAGACAGACAAATTGCAGGCGTCCTGGCAGGGTCCCTACCAGATCGTAGAGAAAAGGGGAGACACCACTTATGTGATAGCTAGCTGCCACGACAACAATCTTAGAAAGACATTCCATGTAAACATGCTCAAGGAATATTTTGAGCGACCAGAGAACGTGACGGCCGTATGTTGTTCCCCTCAGGAAGACCCCGACAGTTTACCCATTCCAGACCTATTAGAAAAGAGCCTCCCCACAGGTATAGTGGCGCAGGTTCAGATAGGGGACCGACTTAGCCCCACTGAAAGGGAGCAGCTCAACCAACTCCTCCAGTCCAAACACCTCACCTTCTCCCCGAAGCCAGGGTACACTACTTTAACCACCCACCAGGTAGATACTCCGGGACAAGCTCCCTTGCGCCAGGCTCCATACCGAATCCCCGAAGCAGTTAGGACAGGAATGAAGAAGGAGATCGATGAGATGCTCCAGCTCAGGGTAATTGAGCCCTCCGATAGTCCCTGGGCCTCCCCAGTTGTCTTGGTGCCCAAGAAAGATGGGACCACCCGGTTCTGCGTAGACTATCGGAGGCTCAATGAAAAAAACCGTGACGGACGCTTACCCTATGCCCAGGGTAGACGAGCTACTCGATCGTATAGCCAGGGGAAATTACCTGACCACTATTGACCTCTGCAAAGGTTACTGGCAGATTCCCCTGGCCCCGGAGGCTATCCCCAAGTCGGCATTCGTCACTCCATTCGGCTTATATCAGTTTAGGGTAATGCCGTTTGGGATGAAGAATGCCCCAGCTACATTCCAGCGCTTGGTGGATAGGCTCCTGGATGGCTTCCAGAGTTTTGCTTGCGCCTACCTGGACGACATAGCGATCCACAGTGAGTCCTGGGAGGACCACTTAGCTCATGTGGGAATGGTTCTGGATCAGATCCGGGCTGCTGGCCTGACTCTGAAGCCAGAAAAATGCCACTTTGGGATGGCCGAGGTACAGTACCTGGGTCACCGGGTGGGGTGTGGAAAGCAGCGACCAGAGCCGGCCAAAATAGAAGCTGTCGCCAATTGGCCCACCCCCATCACTAAGACTCAGGTCCTAGCCTTCCTGGGCACGGCAGGGTACTATAGACGGTTCGTACCAGACTACAGCACACTTGCCAAACCCCTGACTGACTTGACCAAGAAGAACTTACCTCGACAGGTCCTGTGGTCTCCCCACTGTGAAACGGCTTTCCAGGCTCTCAAAAATGCTCTAATTAACGCTCCTGTCTTGGCGGCCCCAGCCCTTAACAAACGTTTTATCGTCCATACAGATGCTTCCATGTTTGGGCTGGGAGCCGTCCTCAGCCAAGTAGGCGAAGATGGAGGGGAGCATCCAGTTGCCTACATCAGCCGGAAGCTCCTGCCCCGCGAAGTCAGCTATGCAGCGGTCGAAAAGGAGTGTTTGGCTTTGGTGTGGGCATTAAAGAAATTGACTCCCTATTTATATGGTCAGGAGTTCACTCTGGTCACCGACCATAACCCGTTGGTGTGGCTGAACCGGGTCTCTGGAGATAACGGTAGGCTATTACGTTGGAGCTTATCGTTGCAACCCTTCAATTTCACCATTACTTACAGACCTGGGAAACAGAATGGCAACGCCGACGGGTTGTCCAGACAAACCGACCTCAGCCCCGCATAACCAGCGGTCTGGACAGCCTTAGTCTGCCCCGAAAAGGGGTCAGACCGTGTCTGCCAGAGTGTTCCACAGAAAGGGAGCACTGTTACAGAAGCATTAGTTATTTTGTTGTGAAGAGCTTATTTCCCAGCAGCAATGCCTGAACCAGCAAGCCAGCGCCTAAGAAGGGCTCCAAGAAAACCGTAACAAGTATCATTTCATAAAGAGTTAACTCTTTTTTTTTCAGCTTTTAGAAACTATTGTCTAATCACCTCTGGAGCCAGACTGGTAATTGATAAGATGAACTTGTAAACTTGTTATCTTAAGTACTGTAATCCTATTGTGGCCTGTCAAAGGACAGTGCTCTCTATCTAAATGTGTGATGGGGGATTTTGTGCTTCCCCCCCTCTCCCCCTGGGAGTGCCCTGTGTGCATGTAACCTTAATAAAAAGCAGGCTGGGCATCCCAGTCCTGAGTTCTTGTTTGACCCTCAATCGCAGCGTTGACTCGTTTTTGTGGGCAGAAGGGTATCCTAGCTGTACTGCAGCTAAGGGAGATTATTCTATATTTGCGAGACTCATATAGAATACTATGGAAAGCAGCTTCTCCCCTCTTTAGCAATAGGGATCCAGGCTACTAAGCGGTCCATCTCTCAGCGAGACTAAGGGTAACCGTAACAATAGTTTTCATTGCACTTTTCTTATAGTCTGAAATTTACCATCACTTTAAGATTCTGTTTATTACCATATATGGTTTTAAGCAATGGTTAATACAATATTTGAATCGTTAACTCTTAATTATTAAGTACTATATATGGTTAGAAACTACATATACACGATATATGTCAGTGAACAGTTGTTAAGATGTAATGATTCAGCCATTGAATTCACCATTGTTTAGCACCATATATGGTTTTACAACTATTCGGCAGGATTACAAGTTTTTGTCGGTAACGCTGTGTGGTGCTAACACTCCTTTTTTTCTTATTGCTTCCTTAAGCCAACGCTGGTATTACGAGTTTTCTTCAAGCCGGCGTTAGCCACAGAAAAGTGAGAGTTGAGCAAAATTTAGCTCCACATCTCACGGTAGCGGTAAGCTGGCAAAACGTGCTTGTGCACGATTTCCCCATAGGAGGACGGATAGGTGAACCTGGCATGGTGAAGATAAGGTAGGAAGATCTTCAGGGGCTTAGTGTTAGGTTTATTTAAGGGGGGTTTGGGTTAGATTAGGGGTTTGTGGGTGGTGGGTTGTAATGTTGGGAGAGGTGTATTGTATGTGTTTTTTTACAGGCAAAAGAGCTGAATTCTTTGGGGCATGCCCCGCAAAGGGCCCTGTTCAGGGCTGGTAAGGTAAAAGAGCTTTGAACTTTTTTAATTTAGAATAGGGTAGGGCATTTTTTTATTTTGGGGGTCTTTGTTATTTTATTAGGGGGCTTAGAGTAGGTGTAATTAGTTTAAAATTGTTGTAATATTTTTCTAATGTTTGTAAATATTTTTTTATTTTTTGTAACTTAGTTCTTTTTTATTTTTTGTACTTTAGTTAGTTTATTTAATTGTAGTTATTTGTAGGTATTGTATTTAATTAATTTATTGATAGTGTAGTGTTAGGTTTAATTGTAACTTAGGTTAGGATTTATTTTACAGGTAATTTTGTAATTATTTTAACTATTTTAGCTATTAAATAGTTCTTAACTATTTAATAGCTATTGTACCTGGTTAAAATAATTACAAAGTTGCCTGTAAAATAAATATTAATCCTAAAATAGCTATAATATAATTATAATTTATATTGTAGCTTTATTAGGGTTTATTTTACAGGTAAGTATTTAGATTTAAATAGGAATAATTTATTTAATAAGAGTTAATTTATTTCGTTAGATTTAAATTATATTTAACTTAGGGGGGTGTTAGTGTTAGGGTTAGACTTAGCTTTAGGGGTTAATACATTTATTATAGTAGCGGTGTGGTCCGGTCGGCACATTAGGGGTTAATAATTGTAGGTAGGTGGAGGCGACGTTGGGGGCGGCAGATTAGGGGTTAATAAATATAATATAGGGGTCGGCTGTGTTAGGGGCAGCAGATTAGGGGTACATAGGTATAATGTAGGTTGCGGCAGTGTACGGAGCGGCAGATTAGGGGTTAAAAAAAATATGCAGGTGTCAGCGATAGCGGAGGCAGCAGATTAGGGGTTAATAAATATTATGTATGGGTCGGCGGTATTAGGGGCAGCAGATTTGGGGTACATAGGGATAACGTAGGTGGCGGCGGTGTACGGAGCGGCAGATTAGGGGTTAAAAATTTTTAATAGAGTGGCGGCGATGTGGGGGGACCTCGGTTTAGGGGTACATAGGTAGTTTATGGGTGTTAGTGTACTTTAGAGCACAGTAGTTAAGAGCTTTATAAACCGGCGTTAGCCCAGAAAGCTCTTAATTACTGACTTTTTTCTGCGGCTGGAGTTTTGTCGTTAGATTTCTAACGCTCACTTCAGCCACGACACTAAATACCAGCGTTAGAAAGATCCCATTGAAAAGATAGGATACGCAAATGGCGTAGGGGGATCTGCGGTATGGAAAAGTCGCGGCTGCAAAGTGAGCGTTAGACCCTTTCCTGACTGACTCCAAATACCAGCGGGCGGTAAAAACCAGCGTTAGGAGCCTCTAACGCTGGTTTTGACGGCTACTGCCCAACTCTAAATCTAGGCCTTATTTTATACATCACTAGATCATGTCTATAACAGGTATTAATGACATAATTTTTTTTCACACTCATGACTGTAGCACTTATTTATTTATTTACATTACATTCACTGTTTAGTTTATACAATATACGTTTAGAAGAAAGTATATATAGAATACATTACAGATAGAGGATGTAGTAAATAATGTATTAGAACATTATTTTGTGACATTTATTTTAAGTAACATAATAGATAAAATGAGATGTTCACATGTGCATTTTACATTATAAAAAAAAAACATTTTTAAAGTATGTTTGCAGGAAAAAGTACTTGTGTTCAGCAGCATACACACATATGCTGTGAAGTTCTGCACTACTATAAACAAACACTGCACATTTATATAGAGCTACTAGTGGCTTCTATAATGAGTCATTATTAACTAATAACACTAAGAAGTAGTTGTGATATAAAACGATAACACAGGGTATGCACAGAATACACGCGTATGCCACTGATACAGCTTTTATTAGAGTCATTTCAGATCATACAAACTTTCTACTGGAAATAAAAAGACATTTGCACAAGTTTCACATTTTGAAACATATTTATTTTATTAATTTTTCAAGATAATTACGCAAAATGCCTTACAGACTCCAAATGTCAAACAATCCTCATTTGTATCAAACTGGCACTAAATAAATAATCATGATGTAAAGTACAATAAACACATAAACCACAGACAAGACTGTATGTATAGCACTGTGCTAAGTCTTCAGTAGCACCTAGGGGGCCTATAATATCCCTCTCCATCAAAAATGTATAACTCAAATATCTCAGAAGGGTTGTACTGGTAATCCAGGTCACTTTTGGAAATAAATACCCCTAGGATCCCAGTCCAAACTATATTATCTGTATGTATATTAATACTTTTCAGCCCTTCCCAGTCAAACACCTTCATATATAAATTATTCATTTGAAACAAAGTGAATGTGCTTTTTTAGTAGAAATACTTCAAATACCTTTGTTCTTCACTTAGAAGAAAATGTTACTTTTAATTTTAATATATACATGTTTTAAAGGATTTTGAATAGAAATACTTGAAATTCCTATGTTCAATTAGAAGAAAATAATCTTTTTATTTATGTATTTCTCTATATATCTTTGCATACAGTATACATTGGTGTGCTCGCCAGGACATATTTAGTGGTTGCACCACCAAGCTGATTTTACTGATAACCTGGTAATTTAGCACGGTCACGATATCCAAAGCCTTGAAGTTAGCGCATGTGAGTCCGCTTGCGTGCTAACTTTTTACTTTCAACTTGCAATACAGCGCTAATCTGGCCACGCTAATTTTTTTCTTTAAGCACAGTTAGCACGCAAGCAGAAAAATTAACAATCTGACATTGTGTGATTTCTATTTAAGCATTGCATCTTCTCAAAGGATACCAGACATCTTCATTCATTTGCACGGCGTCCAGTCTGAGGTTTAGCGAAGCAATAAAAGTTGTTTTGTTTTTTACCACCAATGTCAGGACATAACCCTCAAGGTATGGGATGTTGTATTCAACCTGCAATACAAATAAAATTATAACTATTACATTTGTACAACTTGTTTATTATCATATGGCCGCTCATAAGGCATCCAAAAGCACTGAACAGCTATTAAATAAATATAATGCAAACAACATATCTGTACGCAGGTATACACTATAGTGATGAGTATATACATGTATATGACACAGTCATACCCAGAAAGGTCAGTATACATACACTCACATCTGTACAAAAGGTATACACTATAGTGATGAGTATATATACAAGTATATGACACAGTTTTACCCAGCAAGGTCAGTATACATACACTCACATCTGAACAAAAGGTATACATTATAGTGATGAGTATATATACAAGTATATGACACAGTCATACCCAGAAAGGTCAGTATACATACACTCACATCTGAACAAAAGGTATACATTATAGTGATGAGTAATATACAAGTATATGACACAGTCATACCCAGCAAGGTCAGTATACATACACTCACATCTGAACAAAAGGTATACACTATAGTAATGAATATATATACAAGTATATGACACAGTCATACCCAGAAAGGTCAGTATACATACACTCACATCTAAACAAAAGGTATATACTATAGTGATGAGTATATAAATGTATATAATACAGCCGTAACCAGCAAAGTCAGTATACGTACTCATACCTGTACAGCAGGCATACACTATAGTGATGAGTATATACATGTATATGATACAGCTGTAACCGGCAGGGTCAGTATACACAGCAGGCATACACTATAGTGATGAGTATATACATGTATATGATACAGCTGTAACCGGCAGGGTCAGTATACGTACTCACATCTGTACAGCAGGCATACACTATAGTGATGAGTATATACATGTATATGATACAGCTGTAACCGGCAGGGTCAGTATACACAGCAGGCATACACTATAGTGATGAGTATATACATGTATATGATACAGCTGTAACCGGCAGGGTCAGTATACACAGCAGGCATACACTATAGTGATGAGTATATAAATGTATATGATACAGCTGTAACCGGCAGGGTCAGTATACATACTCACATCTGTACAGCAGGCATACACTATAGTGATGAGTATATATATGTATATGATACAGCTGTAACCGGCAGGGTCAGTATACACAGCAGGCATACACTATAGTGATGAGTATATATATGTATATGATACAGCTGTAACCGGCAGGGTCAGTATACGTACTCACATCTGTACAGCAGGCATACACTATAGTGATGAGTATATACATGTATATGATACAGCTGTAACCGGCAGGGTCAGTATACACAGCAGGCATACACTATAGTGATGAGTATATACATGTATATGATACAGCTGTAACCGGCAGGGTCAGTATACACAGCAGGCATACACTATAGTGATGAGTATATAAATGTATATGATACAGCTGTAACCGGCAGGGTCAGTATACATACTCACATCTGTACAGCAGGCATACACTATAGTGATGAGTATATATATGTATATGATACAGCTGTAACCGGCAGGGTCAGTATACACAGCAGGCATACACTATAGTGATGAGTATATACATGTATATGATACAGCTGTAACCGGCAGGGTCAGTATACGTACTCACATCTGTACAGCAGGCATACACTATAGTGATGAGTATATACATGTATATGATACAGCTGTAACCGGCAGGGTCAGTATACACAGCAGGCATACACTATAGTGATGAGTATATACATGTATATGATACAGCTGTAACCGGCAGGATCAGTATACACAGCAGGCATACACTATAGTGATGAGTATATACATGTATATGATACAGCTGTAACCGGCAGGATCAGTATACGTACTCACATCTGTACAGCAGGCATACACTATAGTGATGAGTATATATATGTATATGATACAGCTGTAACCGGCAGGGTCAGTATACGTACTCACATCTGTACAGCAGGCATACACTATAGTGATGAGTATATACATGTATATGATACAGCTGTAACCGGCAGGGTCAGTATACGTACTCACATCTGTACAGCAGGCATACACTATAGTGATGAGTATATATATGTATATGATACAGCTGTAACCGGCAGGGTCAGTATACACAGAAGGCATACACTATAGTGATGAGTATATACATGTATATGATACAGCTGTAACCGGCAGGGTCAGTATACACAGCAGGCATACACTATAGTGATGAGTATATACATGTATATGATACAGCTGTAACCGGCAGGGTCAGTATACACAGCAGGCATACACTATAGTGATGAGTATATACATGTATATGATACAGCTGTAACCGGCAGGGTCAGTATACGTACTCACATCTGTACAGCAGGCATACACTATAGTGATGAGTATATACATGTATATGATACAGCTGTAACCGGCAGGGTCAGTATACGTACTCACATCTGTACAGCAGGCATACACTATACAGCTGTATCATATACATGTATATGATACAGCTGTAACCGGCAGGATCAGTATACACAGCAGGCATACACTATAGTGATGAGTATATACATGTATATGATACAGCTGTAACCGGCAGGGTCAGTATACGTACTCACATCTGTACAGCAGGCATACACTATAGTGATGAGTATATACATGTATATGATACAGCTGTAACCGGCAGGATCAGTATACGTACTCACATCTGTACAGCAGGCATACACTATAGTGATGAGTATATACATGTATATGATACAGCTGTAACCGGCAGGATCAGTATACGTACTCACATCTGTACAGCAGGCATACACTATAGTGATGAGTATATACATGTATATGATACAGCTGTAACCGGCAGGGTCAGTATACACAGCAGGCATACACTATAGTGATGAGTATATACATGTATATGATACAGCTGTAACCGGCAGGATCAGTATACGTACTCACATCTGTACAGCAGGCATACACTATAGTGATGAGTATATATATGTATATGATACAGCTGTAACCGGCAGGGTCAGTATACGTACTCACATCTGTACAGCAGGCATACACTATAGTGATGAGTATATAAATGTATATGATACAGCTGTAACCGGCAGGGTCAGTATACGTACTCACATCTGTACAGCAGGCATACACTATAGTGATGAGTATATATATGTATATGATACAGCTGTAACCGGCAGGGTCAGTATACACAGAAGGCATACACTATAGTGATGAGTATATACATGTATATGATACAGCTGTAACCGGCAGGGTCAGTATACACAGCAGGCATACACTATAGTGATGAGTATATACATGTATATGATACAGCTGTAACCGGCAGGGTCAGTATACACAGCAGGCATACACTATAGTGATGAGTATATACATGTATATGATACAGCTGTAACCGGCAGGGTCAGTATACGTACTCACATCTGTACAGCAGGCATACACTATAGTGATGAGTATATAAATGTATATGATACAGCTGTAACCGGAAGGGTCAGTATACGTACTCACATCTGTACAGCAGGCATACACTATAGTGATGAGTATATACATGTATATGATACAGCTGTAACCGGCAGGATCAGTATACACAGCAGGCATACACTATAGTGATGAGTATATACATGTATATGATACAGCTGTAACCGGCAGGGTCAGTATACGTACTCACATCTGTACAGCAGGCATACACTATAGTGATGAGTATATACATGTATATGATACAGCTGTAACCGGCAGGATCAGTATACGTACTCACATCTGTACAGCAGGCATACACTATAGTGATGAGTATATACATGTATATGATACAGCTGTAACCGGCAGGGTCAGTATACACAGCAGGCATACACTATAGTGATGAGTATATACATGTATATGATACAGCTGTAACCGGCAGGATCAGTATACACAGCAGGCATACACTATAGTGATGAGTATATACATGTATATGATACAGCTGTAACCGGCAGGGTCAGTATACACAGCAGGCATACACTATAGTGATGAGTATATACATGTATATGATACAGCTGTAACCGGCAGGGTCAGTATACACAGCAGGCATACACTATAGTGATGAGTATATACATGTATATGATACAGCTGTAACCGGCAGGGTCAGTATACACAGCAGGCATACACTATAGTGATGAGTATATACATGTATATGATACAGCTGTAACCGGCAGGGTCAGTATACATACTCACATCTGTACAGCAGGCATACACTATAGTGATGAGTATATACATGTATATGATACAGCTGTAACCGGCAGGGTCAGTATACACAGCAGGCATACACTATAGTGATGAGTATATACATGTATATGATACAGCTGTAACCGGCAGGGTCAGTATACACAGCAGGCATACACTATAGTGATGAGTATATAAATGTATATGATACAGCTGTAACCGGCAGGGTCAGTATACATACTCACATCTGTACAGCAGGCATACACTATAGTGATGAGTATATATATGTATATGATACAGCTGTAACCGGCAGGGTCAGTATACACAGCAGGCATACACTATAGTGATGAGTATATATATGTATATGATACAGCTGTAACCGGCAGGGTCAGTATACGTACTCACATCTGTACAGCAGGCATACACTATAGTGATGAGTATATACATGTATATGATACAGCTGTAACCGGCAGGGTCAGTATACACAGCAGGCATACACTATAGTGATGAGTATATACATGTATATGATACAGCTGTAACCGGCAGGGTCAGTATACACAGCAGGCATACACTATAGTGATGAGTATATATATGTATATGATACAGCTGTAACCGGCAGGGTCAGTATACGTACTCACATCTGTACAGCAGGCATACACTATAGTGATGAGTATATACATGTATATGATACAGCTGTAACCGGCAGGGTCAGTATACACAGCAGGCATACACTATAGTGATGAGTATATACATGTATATGATACAGCTGTAACCGGCAGGGTCAGTATACACAGCAGGCATACACTATAGTGATGAGTATATATATGTATATGATACAGCTGTAACCGGCAGGGTCAGTATACACAGCAGGCATACACTATAGTGATGAGTATATACATGTATATGATACAGCTGTAACCGGCAGGGTCAGTATACACAGCAGGCATACACTATAGTGATGAGTATATAAATGTATATGATACAGCTGTAACCGGCAGGGTCAGTATACACAGCAGGCATACACTATAGTGATGAGTATATACATGTATATGATACAGCTGTAACCGGCAGGGTCAGTATACGTACTCACATCTGTACAGCAGGCATACACTATAGTGATGAGTATATACATGTATATGATACAGCTGTAACCGGCAGGGTCAGTATACACAGCAGGCATACACTATAGTGATGAGTATATACATGTATATGATACAGCTGTAACCGGCAGGGTCAGTATACACAGCAGGCATACACTATAGTGATGAGTATATAAATGTATATGATACAGCTGTAACCGGCAGGGTCAGTATACACAGCAGGCATACACTATAGTGATGAGTATATACATGTATATGATACAGCTGTAACCGGCAGGGTCAGTATACGTACTCACATCTGTACAGCAGGCATACACTATAGTGATGAGTATATACATGTATATGATACAGCTGTAACCGGCAGGATCAGTATACGTACTCACATCTGTACAGCAGGCATACACTATAGTGATGAGTATATACATGTATATGATACAGCTGTAACCGGCAGGGTCAGTATACACAGCAGGCATACACTATAGTGATGAGTATATACATGTATATGATACAGCTGTAACCGGCAGGATCAGTATACGTACTCACATCTGTACAGCAGGCATACACTATAGTGATGAGTATATATATGTATATGATACAGCTGTAACCGGCAGGGTCAGTATACGTACTCACATCTGTACAGCAGGCATACACTATAGTGATGAGTATATAAATGTATATGATACAGCTGTAACCGGCAGGGTCAGTATACGTACTCACATCTGTACAGCAGGCATACACTATAGTGATGAGTATATATATGTATATGATACAGCTGTAACCGGCAGGGTCAGTATACACAGAAGGCATACACTATAGTGATGAGTATATACATGTATATGATACAGCTGTAACCGGCAGGGTCAGTATACACAGCAGGCATACACTATAGTGATGAGTATATACATGTATATGATACAGCTGTAACCGGCAGGGTCAGTATACACAGCAGGCATACACTATAGTGATGAGTATATACATGTATATGATACAGCTGTAACCGGCAGGGTCAGTATACGTACTCACATCTGTACAGCAGGCATACACTATAGTGATGAGTATATAAATGTATATGATACAGCTGTAACCGGCAGGGTCAGTATACGTACTCACATCTGTACAGCAGGCATACACTATAGTGATGAGTATATACATGTATATGATACAGCTGTAACCGGCAGGATCAGTATACACAGCAGGCATACACTATAGTGATGAGTATATACATGTATATGATACAGCTGTAACCGGCAGGGTCAGTATACGTACTCACATCTGTACAGCAGGCATACACTATAGTGATGAGTATATACATGTATATGATACAGCTGTAACCGGCAGGATCAGTATACGTACTCACATCTGTACAGCAGGCATACACTATAGTGATGAGTATATACATGTATATGATACAGCTGTAACCGGCAGGGTCAGTATACACAGCAGGCATACACTATAGTGATGAGTATATACATGTATATGATACAGCTGTAACCGGCAGGATCAGTATACACAGCAGGCATACACTATAGTGATGAGTATATACATGTATATGATACAGCTGTAACCGGCAGGGTCAGTATACACAGCAGGCATACACTATAGTGATGAGTATATACATGTATATGATACAGCTGTAACCGGCAGGGTCAGTATACACAGCAGGCATACACTATAGTGATGAGTATATACATGTATATGATACAGCTGTAACCGGCAGGGGTCAGTATACATACTCACATCTGTACAGCAGGCATACACTATAGTGATGAGTATATACATGTATATGATACAGCTGTAACCGGCAGGGGTCAGTATACACAGCAGGCATACACTATAGTGATGAGTATATACATGTATATGATACAGCTGTAACCGGCAGGGTCAGTATACACAGCAGGCATACACTATAGTGATGAGTATATAAATGTATATGATACAGCTGTAACCGGCAGGGTCAGTATACATACTCACATCTGTACAGCAGGCATACACTATAGTGATGAGTATATATATGTATATGATACAGCTGTAACCGGCAGGGTCAGTATACACAGCAGGCATACACTATAGTGATGAGTATATATATGTATATGATACAGCTGTAACCGGCAGGGTCAGTATACGTACTCACATCTGTACAGCAGGCATACACTATAGTGATGAGTATATACATGTATATGATACAGCTGTAACCGGCAGGGTCAGTATACACAGCAGGCATACACTATAGTGATGAGTATATACATGTATATGATACAGCTGTAACCGGCAGGGTCAGTATACACAGCAGGCATACACTATAGTGATGAGTATATATATGTATATGATACAGCTGTAACCGGCAGGGTCAGTATACGTACTCACATCTGTACAGCAGGCATACACTATAGTGATGAGTATATATATGTATATGATACAGCTGTAACCGGCAGGGTCAGTATACACAGCAGGCATACACTATAGTGATGAGTATATATATGTATATGATACAGCTGTAACCGGCAGGGTCAGTATACACAGCAGGCATACACTATAGTGATGAGTATATACATGTATATGATACAGCTGTAACCGGCAGGGTCAGTATACACAGCAGGCATACACTATAGTGATGAGTATATATATGTATATGATACAGCTGTAACCGGCAGGGTCAGTATACACAGCAGGCATACACTATAGTGATGAGTATATACATGTATATGATACAGCTGTAACCGGCAGGGTCAGTATACACAGCAGGCATACACTATAGTGATGAGTATATATATGTATATGATACAGCTGTAACCGGCAGGGTCAGTATACGTACTCACATCTGTACAGCAGGCATACACTATAGTGATGAGTATATACATGTATATGATACAGCTGTAACCGGCAGGGTCAGTATACACAGCAGGCATACACTATAGTGATGAGTATATATATGTATATGATACAGCTGTAACCGGCAGGGTCAGTATACACAGCAGGCATACACTATAGTGATGAGTATATACATGTATATGATACAGCTGTAACCGGCAGGGTCAGTATACACAGCAGGCATACACTATAGTGATGAGTATATACATGTATATGATACAGCTGTAACCGGCAGGGTCAGTATACACAGCAGGCATACACTATAGTGATGAGTATATACATGTATATGATACAGCTGTAACCGGCAGGGTCAGTATACGTACTCACATCTGAAAATCAGGTATAAGTATTCATGAGTTGTATTTCACTTAAATCTGTCATCTTATTTTTGTACCACATATCAGTATATATCTATATATTTATATATCTTTCTGCAGAGGCACAAAAAATAAAGCTGCATTATACTCACTATCTCGTTAAACGTGGGATCAGCAGATTTGGATTTCGTTTTCACTTTTTTCCGCATGATTACAGATGTGTGCCGCAGAAGGGTGACCTCGACTGTAGCCGCTGGTACGGAACCATCTAGTACATACTGAAACATAGAAAATATTTTGTGACAAACACAGAAGTCCCATGCAAATAGATCACAACATGAATTAATAAATCAGTTAATGTAACATAGCTCATGTAACTGCTCCTGTACAATAACATACTTATAGCTCATGTGCCTGCTCCTGTACAATAACATACTTATAGCTCATGTGCCTGCTCCTGTACAATAACATACTTATAGCTCATGTGTCTGCTCCTGTACAATAACATACTTATAGCTGATGTGTCTGCTCCTGTACAATAACATACTTATAGCTCATGTGTCTGCTCCTGTACAATAACATACTTATAGCTCATGTGCCTGCTAATGTACAATAACATACTTATAGCTCATGTGTCTGCTAATGTACAATAACATACGTATAGCTCATGTGTCTGTTAATGTACAATAACATACTTATAGCTCATGTGTCTGCTCCTTTACAATAACATACTTATATCTCATGTGTCTGCTCCTGTACAATAACATACTTATAGCTCGTGTGTCTGCTCCTGTACAATAACATACTTATAGCTCATGTGCCTGCTCCTGTACAATAACATACTTATAGCTCATGTGCCTGCTCCTGTACAATAACTTACTTATAGCTCATGTGTCTGCTAATGTACAATAACATACTTATAGCTCATGTGTCTGCTCCTGTACAATAACATACTTATAGCTCATGTGTCTGTTCCTGTACAATAACATACTTATAGCTCATGTGTCTGCTCCTGTACAATAACATACTTATAGCACATGTGTCTGCTCCTGTACAATAACATACTTATAGCTCATGTGTCTGCTCCTGTACAATAACATACTTATAGCTCATGTGTCTGCTCCTGTACAATAACATACTTATAGCTCATGTGCCTGCTCCTGTACAATAACATACTTATAGCTCATGTGCCTGTTCCTGTACAATAACATACTTATAGCTCTTGTGTCTGCTCCTGTACAATAACATACTTATAGCTCATGTGTCTGCTCCTGTACAATAACATACTTATAGCTCATGTGTCTGTTCCTGTACAATAACATACTTATAGCTCTTGTGCCTGCTCCTGTACAATATAATACTTATAGCTCATGTGTCTGCTCCTGTACAATAACATACTTATAGCTCATGTGCCTGCTAATGTACAATAACATACTTATAGCTCATGTGCCTGCTCCTGTACAATAACATACTTATAGCTCATGTGTCTGCTCCTGTACAATAACATACTTATAGCTCATGTGCCTGCTCCTGTACAATAACATACTTATAGCTCATGTGCCTGCTAATGTACAATAACATACTTATAGCTCATGTGCCTGCTCCTGTACAATAACTTACTTATAGCTCATGTGCCTGCTCCTGTACAATAACATACTTATAGCTCATGTGCCTGCTCCTGTACAATAACATACTTATAGCTCATGTGTCTGCTCCTGTACAATAACATGCTTATAGCTCATGTGCCTGCTCCTGTACAATAACATACTTATAGCTCATGTGTCTGCTCCTGTACAATAACATACTTATAGCTCATGTGCCTGCTCCTGTACAATAACATACTTATAGCTCATGTGCCTGCTAATGTACAATAACATACTTATAGCTCATGTGTCTGCTCCTGTACAATAACATACTTATAGCTCATGTGCCTGCTCCTGTACAATAACATACTTATAGCTCATGTGTCTGCTCCTGTACAATAACATACTTATAGCTCATGTGTCTGCTCCTGTACAATAACATACTTATAGCTCATGTGTCTGCTAATGTACAATAACATACTTATAGCTCATGTGTCTGCTCCTGTACAATAACATACTTATAGCTCATGTGTCTGCTCCTGTACAATAACATACTTATAGCTCATGTGCCTGCTCCTGTACAATAACATACTTATAGCTCATGTGTCTGCTCCTGTACAATAACATACTTATAGCTCATGTGCCTGCTCCTGTACAATAACATACTTATAGCTCATGTGTCTGCTCCTGTACAATAACATACTTATAGCTCATGTGCCTGCTCCTGTACAATAACATACTTATAGCTCATGTGGCTGCTCCTGTACAATAACATACTTATAGCTCATGTGTCTGCTCCTGTACAATAACATACTTATAGCTCATGTGCCTGCTCCTGTACAATAACATACTTATAGCTCATGTGTCTGCTCCTGTACAATAACATACTTATAGCTCATGTGCCTGCTCCTGTACAATAACATACTTATAGCTCATGTGCCTGCTCCTGTACAATAACATACTTATAGCTCATGTGTCTGCTCCTGTACAATAACATACTTATAGCTCATGTGCCTGCTCCTGTACAATAACATACTTATAGCTCATGTGTCTGCTCCTGTACAATAACATACTTATAGCTCATGTGTCTGCTCCTGTACAATAACATACTTATAGCTCATGTGCCTGCTCCTGTACAATAACATACTTATAGCTCATGTGCCTGCTCCTGTACAATAACATACTTATAGCTCATGTGCCTGCTCCTGTACAATAACATACTTATAGCTCATGTGCCTGCTAATGTACAATAACATACTTATAGCTCATGTGCCTGCTCCTGTACAATAACATACTTATAGCTCATGTGTCTGCTCCTGTACAATAACATACTTATAGCTCATGTGCCTGCTCCTGTACAATAACATACTTATAGCTCATGTGCCTGCTCCTGTACAATAACATACTTATAGCTCATGTGCCTGCTAATGTACAATAACATACTTATAGCTCATGTGCCTGCTCCTGTACAATAACATACTTATAGCTCATGTGTCTGCTCCTGTACAATAACATACTTATAGCTCATGTGCCTGCTCCTGTACAATAACATACTTATAGCTCATGTGTCTGCTCCTGTACAATAACATACTTATAGCTCATGTGCCTGCTAATGTACAATAACATACTTATAGCTCATGTGCCTGCTCCTGTACAATAACATACTTATAGCTCATGTGTCTGCTCCTGTACAATAACATACTTATAGCTCATGTGTCTGCTCCTGTACAATAACATACTTATAGCTCATGTGCCTGCTCCTGTACAATAACATACTTATAGCTCATGTGCCTGCTCCTGTACAATAACATACTTATAGCTCATGTGCCTGCTCCTGTACAATAACTTACTTATAGCTCATGTGTCTGCTCCTGTACAATAACATACTTATAGCTCATGTGTCTGCTACTGTGCAATAACATACTTATAGCTCATGTGCCTGCTCCTGTACAATAACATACTTATAGCTCATGTGTCTGCTACTGTACAATAACATACTTATAGCTCATGTGCCTGCTCCTGTACAATAACATACTTATAGCTCATGTGTCTGCTAATGTACAATAACATACTTATAGCTCATGTGTCTGCTCCTGTACAATAACATACTTATAGCTCATGTGCCTGCTCCTGTACAATAACATACTTATAGCTCATGTGCCTGCTCCTGTACAATAACATACTTATAGCTCATGTGTCTGCTCCTGTACAATAACATACTTATAGCTCATGTGTCTGCTCCAGTACAATAACATACTTATAGCTTGTGTGCCTGCTCCTGTACAATAACATACTTATAGCTCATGTGTCTGCTCCAGTACAATAACATACTTATAGCTCATGTGTCTGCTCCTGTACAATAACATACTTATAGCTCATGTGTCTGCTCCTGTACAATAACATACTTATAGCTCATGTGCCTGGTCCTGTACAATAACATACTTATAGCTCATGTGCCTGGTCCTGTACAATAACATAATTATAGCTCATGTGTCTGTTCCTGTACAATAACATACTTATAGCTCATATGCCTGCTCCTGTACAATATCATACTTATAGCTCATGTGCCTGCTCCTGTACAATAACATACTTATAGCTCATGTGCCTGCTCCTGTACAATAACATACTTATAGCTCATGTGTCTGCTAATGTACAATAACATACTTATAGCTCATGTGTCTGCTAATGTACAATAACATACTTATAGCTCATGTGTCTGCTAATATACAATAACATACTTATAGCTCATGTGTCTGCTCCTGTACAATAACATACGTATAGCTCATGTGTCTGCTAATGTACAATAACATACTTATAGCTCATGTGTCTGCTAATGTACAATAACATACTTATAGCTCATGTGCCTGCTCCTGTACAATAACATACTTATAGCTCATGTGTCTGCTCCTGTACAATAACTTACTTATAGCTCATGTGTCTGCTCCTGTACAATAACATACTTATAGCTCATGTGTCTGTTCCTGTATAATAACATACTTATAGCTCATGTGTCTGCTAATGTACAATAACATACGTATAGCTCATGTGTCTGCTAATGTACAATAACATACTTATAGCTCATGTGTCTGCTCCTGTACAATAACATACTTATAGCTCATGTGTCTGCTCCTGTACAATAACATACGTATAGCTCATGTGTCTGCTAATGTACAATAACATACTTATAGCTCATGTGTCTGCTCATGTACAATAACATACTTATAGCTCAGGTGCCTGGTCCTGTACAATAACATACTTATAGCTCATGTGTCTGCTCCTGTACAATAACATACTTATAGCTCATGTGTCTGCTCCTGTACAATAACATACGTATAGCTCATGTGTTTGCTCCTGTACAATAACATACTTATAGCTCATGTGCCTGCTCCTGTACAATAACATACTTATAGCTCATGTGCCTGCTCCTGTACAATAAAATACTTATAGCTCATGTGCCTGCTCCTGTACAATAACATACTTATAGCTTGTGTGTCTGCTCCTGTACAATAACATACTTATAGCTCATGTGTCTGCTCCTGTACAATAACATACTTATAGCTCATGTGTCTGCTCCTGTACAATAACATACTTATAGCTCATGTGTCTGCTCCTGTACAATAACATACTTATAGCTCATGTGCCTGCTCCTGTACAATAACATACTTATAGCTCATGTGCCTGCTCCTGTACAATAACATACTTATAGCTCATGTGTCTGCTACTGTACAATAACATACTTATAGCTCATGTGTCTGCTCCTGTACAATAACATACTTATAGCTCATGTGTCTGTTCCTGTACAATAACATACTTATAGCTCATGTGTCTGCTGCTGTAAAATAACATACTTATAGCTCATGTGTCTGTTCCTGTACAATAACATACTTATAGCTCATGTGTCTGCTGCTGTAAAATAACATACTTATAGCTCATGTGTCTGCTCCTGTACAATAACATACTTAAAGCTCATGTGTCTGCTAATGTACAATAACATACTTATAGCTCATGTGTCTGCTCCTGTACAATAACATACTTATAGCTCATGTGCCTGCTCCTGTACAATAACATACTTATAGCTCATGTGTCTGCTAATGTACAATAACATACTTATAGCTCATGTGCCTGCTCCTGTACAATAACATACTTATAGCTCATGTGCCTGCTCCTGTACAATAACATACTTATAGCTCAGGTGCCTGCTCCTGTACAATAACATACGTATAGCTCATGTGTTTGCTCCTGTACAATAACATACTTATAGCTCACGTGTCTGTTCCTGTACAATAACATACTTATAGCTCATGTGCCTGCTCCTGTACAATAACATACTTATAGCTCATGTGCCTGCTCCTGTACAATAAAATACTTATAGCTCATGTGTCTGCTACTGTACAATAACATACTTATAGCTCATGTGCCTGCTCCTGTACAATAACATACTTATAGCTCATATGCCTGCTCCTGTACAATATCATACTTATAGCTCATGTGTCTGCTCCTGTACAATAACATACGTATAGCTCATGTGTCTGCTAATGTACAATAACATACTTATAGCTCATGTGTCTGCTAATGTACAATAACATACTTATAGCTCATGTGTCTGCTCCTGTACAATAACATACTTATAGCTCATGTGCCTGGTCCTGTACAATAACATACTTATAGCTCATGTGTCTGCTCCTGTACAATAACATACTTATAGCTCATGTGCCTGATCCTGTACAATAACATACTTATAGCTCATGTGTCTGCTCCTGTACAATAACATACTTATAGCTCATGTGCCTGCTCCTGTACAATAACATACTTATAGCTCATGTGTCTGCTAATGTACAATAACATACTTATAGCTCATGTGTCTGCTCCTGTACAATAACATACTTATAGCTCATGTGTCTGCTAATGTACAATAACATACTTATAGCTCATGTGTCTGCTCCTGTACAATAACATATGTATAGCTCATGTGTCTGCTAATGTACAATAACATACTTATAGCTCATGTGTCTGCTAATGTACAATAACATACTTATAGCTCGTGTGTCTGCTCCTGTACAATAACATACTTATAGCTCGTGTGTCTGCTCCTGTACAATAACATACTTATAGCTCATGTGTCTGCTACTGTACAATAACATACTTATAGCTCATGTGTCTGCTAATGTACAATAACATACTTATAGCTCATGTGTCTGCTCCTGTACAATAACATACTTATAGCTCATGTGTCTGCTAATGTACAATAACATACTTATAGCTCATGTGCCTGCTACTGTACAATAACATACTTATAGCTCATGTGCCTGCTCCTGTACAATAACATACTTATAGCTCATGTGCCTGCTCCTGTACAATAACATACTTATAGCTCATGTGCCTGCTCCTGTACAATAACATACTTATAGCTCATGTGTCTGCTCCTGTACAATATAATACTTATAGCTCATGTGCCTGCTCCTGTACAATAACATACTTATAGCTCATGTGTCTGCTCCTGTACAATAACATACTTATAGCTCATGTGCCTGTTCCTGTATAATAACATACTTATAGCTCATGTGTCTGCTCCTGTACAATAACATACGTATAGCTCATGTGCCTGCTCCTGTACAATAACATACTTATAGCTCATGTGTCTGCTCCTGTACAATAACATACTTATAGCTCATGTGCCTGTTCCTGTATAATAACATACTTATAGCTCATGTGTCTGCTCCTGTACAATAACATACGTATAGCTCATGTGCCTGCTCCTGTACAATAACTTACTTATAGCTCATGTGCCTGTTCCTGTATAATAACTTACTTATAGCTCATGTGTCTGCTAATGTACAATAACTTACTTATAGCTCATGTGTCTGCTAATGTACAATAACATACTTATAGCTCATGTGTCTGCTAATGTACAATAACATACTTATAGCTCATGTGTCTGCTAATGTACAATAACTTACTTATAGCTCATGTGTCTGCTAATGTACAATAACATACTTATAGCTCATGTGTCTGCTAATGTACAATAACATACTTATAGCTCATGTGTCTGCTAATGTACAATAACTTACTTATAGCTCATGTGTCTGCTAATGTACAATAACATACTTATAGCTCATGTGTCTGCTAATGTACAATAACATACTTATAGCTCATGTGTCTGCTAATGTACAATAACATACTTATAGCTCATGTGTCTGCTAATGTACAATAACATACTTATAGCTCATGTGTCTGCTAATGTACAATAACATACTTATAGCTCATGTGCCTGCTCCTGTACAATAACATACTTATAGCTCATGTGTCTGCTAATGTACAATAACATACTTATAGCTCATGTGTCTGCTAATGTACAATAACATACTTATAGCTCATGTGCCTGCTCCTGTACAATAACATACTTATAGCTCATGTGTCTGCTAATGTACAATAACATACTTATAGCTCATGTGCCTGCTCCTGTACAATAACATACTTATAGCTCATGTTTTTGCTACTGTACAATAACATACTTATAGCTCATGTGTCCTGCTAATGTACAATAACATACTTATAGCTCATGTGTCTGCTAATGTACAATAACATACTTATAGCTCATGTGTCTGCTAATGTACAATAACATACTTATAGCTCATGTGTCTGCTAATGTACAATAACATATGTGGCAAACCTAGCCACTTCTGGACTATAACATAAGAAAGGTTGTCTATAGGCTGTATATTGTGCTATGTAGATGTGACAGACCCTTCTGTCAGCACTGAAAGAGTTAACTGTGTTCAGCTTTAGCCTCAGCTATTGTGCACTGTCATTAATGTTATTGATACACAGTCCATTGTTTAATCAACCTCAGAGAGCAGACCCTAGATGATAAGGAAAGCCAAGTGTGTGTCTGTGTTTAAATTGTTATCAGCTTGAGCAAGGTATTCTATTGTATCATGTAAAAGGGCGTGTTCCCTCCATCTAATGTACAACATTCTTTCAACCCCCCTTCTGGGGGGGGTCAGACCTGCATAAATACTGGGCATATGAGCCTTAATAAAAGTCTTTCTGTTTAAAACCTGAAAACTGGCTGGGTTGTGAACTGCTGATTCCCTATGCAGGACATTGTTCCCTGGTGTTAACCCTTGGTATCTGGTTGGTACCGTTACAATTGGTGGCAAGCGACGGAATGAACCTTATCGCCCAGAAGAGCAACTACACAAGCCAGTAACCTCAGGAAGAGGGGGATTACTACAATACTGACTAAGATGGAAGGAGTACCAGGGACCGAAGTGAATGGAGATGGATTATTCTAAGCTAAAGAGACAAACGTAAAAGGAACTGCTAGAAGCCAGGGGAAAGATAGGCAGCAGCAAACCCAAGGCTATATTAATTGCTGAGCTGATGGAGGGAGACAGAGCTCGCAGCGCTACGCCTCCAGCAGCCATGGAGGAGACCCTATACCAGAGGGAAATGAGGACCAGGCTGGAATTTTTACCCCAACCTGTACCAAGGGATATGCTATCCGTGGTAATGGCAGATGTGCAGGAGTACGTGATGGCACACAGTCCGCGGAATGCATCCTCCCGAGCAGAATCCATTTTGGACGCACTCAGCAACCCAGTAAGACCCAAAATCCCATACCATGCATTTAAAATGTTTTGTGAGGAGAAGGATGAGATTGATGGGTATTTACAGGATTTTGAGAGACTGTGCGAGTTACATGATTTGGAGCAGTCCGTATGGGTGCCGGTGCTAGCAGGCAAGCTAGCCGGTAGGGCAGCGGAAGCGTATCGCGCTGTACCCAGGGAGGACAGCAAGGATTACGCTAAAGTGAAGAGAGCGATCTTGGAAAGATATGCCATTACCTCAGAGGCATACCGGCGCAAGTTTAGAGGCCTGCGCAAGCCAGAAAGAGATTCCCATGCAGAGTGGGCCCACAAGCTGGATCAAGCATCTCAGGGGTGGATACAGGCCAGCCAAGCTACCACCATGGAAGAATTGCGACAACTGATGCTGTTGGAGCAATTCTTTAACGGCTTGTCCCCAGCAGCCCAAGAATGGGTGAGAGATCGAAAACCCCTCACCTTAACCGAAGCAGCCAGATTAGCAGACCAGCATTTTGATGCCAGGAGGCACCATGGACTACAGCCTAACAACGGACGGGCTAATATACAATGCCACACCTGCAAGCAGTGGGGACATATGGCAAGTGAGTGCACCCAAAATCGGAGCAGACAAGCTTGGAACCAGGTCAGACAGAACCTGGCCCCAAGGGCGGCTGCTCACCATTACCAAACGGAGCCAGCCGCTCATGAGGTGTTGAGCACCCAAGCCGAGGAACCCCTGGGAATTCTGCATGAGGTGATGTCGGTCCAGGGACTTCGGGATTCGGGAGCTACTTTAACCCTGATAGCTCCCCATTTGGTGCCGGATACAGCACCCACTGGCGGATCCGTGGCAGTACGAGGGGCAGGGGGGAGCAGTATACCGATTGCCCACTGCTAGAGTGGAGTACAGACCCCCAGTCACCCCAGCAGCTGCCAGTTACCAACCCCCGGCGCACCGCTATACCACACGGCCTCCGGCCACGAACTACCCTCAGAGAGCCCGGTTCAATTCGCGGGGCTACTCACAACCTATTCGGTGCTTTGGATGTAAGCAACTAGGGCACAAAAGACCAGAGTGTCCCCTAAACGCAGCGAATCAAGCACAGTCCTGGAGAAGACCCGCTGGCGGAATCCCACATAATCCTCAGCCTGTGGCCCGCTACGTAGAGGCGCCAGAATGCTGGGGCAGCCTACATGAAGCAGACCCCGTGCAAGCTGCCCACCGGAATAACCGGCAACGGGTTAAAGTGAATGGGAAGGAGGTCAGTTGTCTACGGGATACTGGTGCTACCATGACCTTGCTTCAAGAGAACTTGGTGCCTGAGAAACAGCACACTGGAGACACTGTGGCTGTGAGGGTAGCAGGGGCACTGTGTTCCGCCTACCTGTTGCCAGGGTACATTTGGATTGGGGAGTGGGCGCTAGACTTGTGAATGTGGGGGTCAAGAAGGACTTACCTGCTGATGTTCTCCTTGGAAATGACTTGGCCCCCCTTGTTTCTGCCTATGCTCCCATGGATCCCGCTGATGTTAACCCTGTGACTACCCAAGCCCAGTCCCTCCGGGAAGAGACGCTTCCATGTTTGGGGTGGGGGCAGTACTGAGCCAAGTTGGAGCAGATGGCGGAGAACACCCCGTAGCTTACTTGAGCCGAAAGTTGTTGCCCCGGACATCCCCAAGCCGATCCGTTGGGATCAGACTGTGTATGCCGGCTTGGTTCTGGGGGAGCATTGTGGCAAACCTAGCCACTTCTGGACTATAACATAAGAAAGGTTGTCTATAGGCTGTATATTGTGCTATGTAGATGTGACAGACCCTTCTGTCAGCACTGAAAGAGTTAACTGTGTTCAGCTTTAGCCTCAGCTATTGTGCACTGTCATTAATGTTATTGATACACAGTCCATTGTTTAATCAACCTCAGAGAGCAGACCCTAGATGATAAGGAAAGCCAAGTGTGTGTCTGTGTTTAAATTGTTATCAGCTTGAGCAAGGTATTCTATTGTATCATGTAAAAGGGCGTGTTCCCTCCATCTAATGTACAACATTCTTTCAACCCCCCTTCTGGGGGGGGTCAGACCTGCATAAATACTGGGCATATGAGCCTTAATAAAAGTCTTTCTGTTTAAAACCTGAAAACTGGCTGGGTTGTGAACTGCTGATTCCCTATGCAGGACATTGTTCCCTGGTGTTAACCCTTGGTATCTGGTTGGTACCGTTACAACATACTTATAGCTCATGTGTCTGCTAATGTACAATAACATACTTATAGCTCATGTGTCTGCTAATGTACAATAACATACTTATAGCTTGTGTGCCTGCTCCTGTACAATAACATACTTATAGCTCATGTGTCTGCTCCTGTACAATAACATACTTATAGCTCATGTGCCTGCTCCTGTACAATAACATACTTATAGCTCATGTGTCTGCTAATGTACAATAACATACTTATAGCTCATGTGTCTGCTCCTGTACAATAACATACTTATAGCTCATGTGCCTGCTCCTGTACAATAACATACTTATAGCTCATGTGTCTGCTAATGTACAATAACATACTTATAGCTCATGTGTCTGCTCCTGTACAATAACATACTTATAGCTCATGTGCCTGCTCCTGTACAATAACATACTTATAGCTCATGTGTCTGCTCCTGTACAATAAAATACGTATAGCTCATGTGCCTGCTCCTGTACAATAACATACTTATAGCTCATGTGTCTGCTCCTGTACAATAAAATACGTATAGCTCATGTGCCTGCTCCTGTACAATAACATACTTATAGCTCATGTGTCTGCTCCTGTACAATAAAATACTTATAGCTCATGTGCCTGCTCCTGTACAATAACATACTTATAGCTCATGTGCCTGCTCCTGTACAATAACATACTTATAGCTCATGTGTCTGCTAATGTACAATAACATACTTATAGCTCATGTGTCTGCTCCTGTACAATAACATACTTATAGCTCATGTGCCTGCTCCTGTACAATAACATACTTATAGCTCATGTGTCAGCTAATGTACAATAACATACGGATAGCTCATGTGCCTGCTCCTGTACAATAACATACTTATAGCTCATGTGCCTGCTCCTGTACAATAACATACTTATAGCTCATGTGCCTGCTCCTGTACAATAACATACTTATAGCTCATGTGTCTGCTAATGTACAATAACATACGGATAGCTCATGTGCCTGCTCCTGTACAATAACATACTTATAGCTCATGTGCCTGCTCCTGTACAATAACATACTTATAGCTCATGTGCCTGCTCCTGTACAATAACATACTTATAGCTCATGTGTCTGCTCCTGTACAATAACATACTTATAGCTCATGTGTCTGCTCCTGTACAATAACATACTTATAGCTCATGTGCCTGCTCCTGTACAATAACATACTTATAGCTCATGTGCCTGCTCCTGTACAATAACATACTTATAGCTCATGTGCCTGCTCCTGTACAATAACATACTTATAGCTCATGTGCCTGCTCCTGTACAATAACATACTTATAGCTCATGTGCCTGCTCCTGTACAATAACATACTTATAGCTCATGTGCCTGCTCCTGTACAATAACATACTTATAGCTCATGTGCCTGCTCCTGTACAATAACATACTTATAGCTCATGTGCCTGCTCCTGTACAATAACATACTTATAGCTCATGTGCCTGCTACTGTACAATAACATACTTATAGCTCATGTGTCTGCTCCTGTACAATAACATACTTATAGCTCATGTGCCTGCTCCTGTACAATAACATACTTATAGCTCATGTGCCTGCTCCTGTACAATAACATACTTATAGCTCATGTGCCTGCTCCTGTACAATAACATACTTATAGCTCATGTGTCTGCTACTGTACAATAACATACTTATAGCTCATGTGCCTGCTAATGTACAATAACATACTTATAGCTCATGTGCCTGCTCCTGTACAATAACATACTTATAGCTCATGTGCCTGCTACTGTACAATAACATACTTATAGCTCATGTGTCTGCTACTGTACAATAACATACTTATAGCTCATGTGCCTGCTCCTGTACAATAACATACTTATAGCTCATGTGCCTGCTCCTGTACAATAACATACTTATAGCTCATGTGTCTGCTCCTGTACAATAACATACTTATAGCTCATGTGTCTGCTACTGTACAATAACATACTTATAGCTCATGTGTCTGCTCCTGTACAATAACATACTTATAGCTCATGTGTCTGCTCCTGTACAATAACATACTTATAGCTCATGTGTCTGCTCCTGTACAATAACATACTTATAGCTCATGTGTCTGCTCCTGTACAATAACATACTTATAGCTCATGTGTCTGCTCCTGTACAATAACATACTTATAGCTCATGTGTCTGCTCCTGTACAATAACATACTTATAGCTCATGTGCCTGCTCCTGTACAATAACATACTTATAGCTCATGTGTCTGCTCCTGTACAATAACATACTTATAGCTCATGTGTCTGCTCATGTACAATAACATACTTATAGCTCATGTGTCTGCTCCTGTACAATAACATACTTATAGCCTCATGTGTCTGCTCCTGTACAACCTGGTCTGTACAATACATACTATAGCCTATGTGCCTGCTCTGTACAATAAATACTTATAGTCATGGTGTTGGCCTCCAGTAACAATAACATACTTATTAGACTCATGTGTTGCTCCTGTACAATAACATATTATAGCTATGTGTCTGCTACCTGTACCATAACATATTATAGCTCATGTGCCTGCTCCTGTACAATAACATACTGTTTAGCTCATGTGCTGCTCATGTCAATAAGCTTACTTATAGTCAGTGCCTGCTCCGTACAATAACATACATATAGCTCTGTGTTTCTCTGTACAATAACATACTTATAGCTCATGTGCCTGCTCCTGTACAATAACATACTTATAGCTCATGTGCCTGCTCCTGTACAATAACAAACTAATAGCTCATGTGTCTGCTCCTGTACAATAACATACTTATAGCTCATGTGCCTGCTCCTGTACAATAACGTACTTATAGCTCATGTGTCTGCTCCTGTACAATAACATACTTATAGCTCATGTGTCTGCTCCTGTACAATAACATACTTATAGCTCATGTGCCTGCTCCTGTACAATAACGTACTTATAGCTCATGTGCCTGCTCCTGTACAATAACATACTTATAGCTCATGTGTCTGCTCCTGTACAATAACATACTTATAGCTCATGTGCCTGCTCCTGTACAATAACATACTTATAGCTCATGTGCCTGCTCCTGTACAATAACATACTTATAGCTCATGTGCCTGGTCCTGTACAATAACATACTTATAGCTCATGTGTTTGCTCCTGTACAATAACATACTTATAGCTCATGTGTCTGCTCCTGTACAATAACATACTTATAGCTCATGTGTCAGCTCCTGTACAATAACATACTTATAGCTCATGTGCCTGCTCCTGTACAATAACACACTTATAGCTCATGTGTCTGATCCTGTACAATAACATACTTATAGCTCATGTGTCTGTTCCTGTATAATAACATACTTATAGCTCATGTGTCTGCTCCTGTACAATATGTTCCTGTATAATAACATACTTATAGCTCATGTGTCTGCTCCTTTACAATATAATACCTATAGCTCATGTGTCTGCTAATGTACAATAACATACTTATAGCTCATGCGTCTGCTCTTGTACAATATCATACCTATAGCTCATGTGTCTGCTAATGTACAATAACATACTTATAGCTCATGTGTCTGCTAATGTACAATAACATACTTTTAGCTCATGTGCCTGCTCCTGTACAATATCATACCAGAGCTATAAGTATGTTATTGTACAGGAGCAGGTACATGAGCTATAAGTATGTTATTGTACAGGAGAAAACAAATGAGCTATAAGTATTTTATTGTACAGGATCAGGCACATGAGCTATAAGTATTTTATTGTACATTAGCAGACACGTGAGCTATAAGTATGTTATTGTACAGGAGCAAACACATGAGCTATAAGTATGTTATTGTACAGGAGCAGGCACATGAGCTATAAGTATGTTATTGTACAGGAGCAGGCACATGAGCTATAAGTATGTTATTGTACAGGAGCAGACACATGAGCTATAAGTATGTTATTGTACAGGAGCAGGCACATGAGCTATAAGTATGTTATTGTACATGAGCAGACACATGAACTATTAGTATGCTATTGTACAGGAGCAGGCACATGAGCTATAAGTATGTTATTGTACAGGAACAGGCACATGAGCTATAAGTATGTTATTGTACAGGAGCAGGCACATGAGCTATAAGTATGTTATTGTAAAGGAGCAGACACATGAGCTATAAGTATGTTATTGTACAGGAGCAGACACATGAGCTATAAGTATGTTATTGTACATTAGCAGACACATGAGCTATAAGTATGTTATTGTACATTAGCAGACACATGAGCTATAAGTATGTTATTATACAGGAGCAGGCACATGAGCTATAAGTATGTTATTGTACAGGAGCAGACACATGAGCTATAAGTATGTTATTGTACAGGAGCAGGCACATGAGCTATAAATATGTTATTGTACAGGAGCAGCCACATGAGCTATAAGTATGTTATTGTACAGGAGCAGGCACATGAGCTATAAGTATGTTATTGTACAGGAGCAGACACATGAGCTATAAGTATGTTATTGTACAGGAGCAGACACATGAGCTATAAGTATGTTATTGTACAGGAGCAGACACATGAGCTATAAGTATGTTATTGTACATTAGCAGGCACATGAGCTATAAGTATGTTATTGTACAGGAGCAAACACATGAGGTATAAGTATGTTACTGTACAGGATCAGGCACATGAGCTATAAGTATTTTATTGTACATTAGCAGACACATGAGCTATAAGTATGTTATTGTACAGGAGCAAACACATGAGCTATAAGTATGTTATTGTACAGGAGCAGGCACATGAGCTATAAGTATGTTATTGTACAGGAGCAGACACATGAGCTATAAGTATGTTATTGTATAGGAGCAGACACATGAGCTATAAGTATGTTATTGTACATTAGCAGACACATGAGCTATAAGTATGTTATTATACAGGAACAGGCACATGAGCTATAAGTATGTTATTATACAGGAACAGGCACATGAGCTATAAGTATGTTATTGTACAGGAGCAGGCACATGAGCTATAAGTATGTTATTGTACAGGAGCAGACACATGAGCTATAAGTATGTTATTATACAGGAACAGGCACATGAGCTATAAGTATGTTATTGTACATTAACAGACACATGAGCTATAAGTATGTTATTGTACAGGAGCAGGCACATGAGCTATAAGTATGTTATATTGTACAGGAGCAGACACATTAGCTATAAGTATGTTATTGTACATTAACAGACACATGAGCTATAAGTATGTTATTGTACAGGAGCAGGCACATGAGCTATAAGTATGTTATATTGTACAGGAGCAGACACATTAGCTATAAGTATGTTAATGTACATTAGCAGACACATGAGCTATAAGTATGTTATTGTACATTAACAGACACATGAGCTATAAGTATGTTATTGTATAGGAGCAGACACATGAGCTATAAGTATGTTATTGTACATTAGCTGACACATGAGCTATAATTATGTTATTGTACAGGAGCAGGCACATGAGCTATAAGTATGTTATTGTACAGGAGCAGACACACGAGCTATAAGTATGTTATTGTACAGGAGCAGGCACATGAGCTATAAGTATGTTATTGTACAGGAGCAGACACATGAGCTATAAGTATGTTATTGTACAGGAGCAGACACATGAGCTATAAGTATGTTATTGTACATTAGCAGGCACATGAGCTATAAGTATGTTATTGTACAGGAGCAAACACATGAGCTATAAGTATGTTATTGTACAGGACCAGGCACATGAGCTATAAGTATGTTATTGTACAGGAGCAGACACACGAGCTATAAGTATGTTATTGTACAGGAGCAGGCACATGAGCTATAAGTATGTTATTGTACAGGAGCAGACACATGAGCTATAAGTATGTTATTGTACAGGAGCAGACACATGAGCTATAAGTATGTTATTGTACATTAGCAGGCACATGAGCTATAAGTATGTTATTGTACAGGAGCAAACACATGAGCTATAAGTATGTTATTGTACAGGACCAGGCACATGAGCTATAAGTATGTTATTGTACAGGAGCAGGCACATGAGCTATAAGTATGTTATTGTACAGGAGCTGACACATGAAATATAAGTATGATATTGTACAGGAGCAGGCTAATGAGCTATAAGTATGTTATTGTACAGGAGCTGACACATGAGCTATAATTATGTTATTGTACAGGAGCAGGCACATGAGCTATAAGTATGTTATTGTACAGGAGCAGACACACGAGCTATAAGTATGTTATTGTACAGGAGCAGACACATGAGCTATAAGTATGTTATTGTAAAGGAGCAGACACATGAGCTATAAGTATGTTATTGTACATTAACAGACACATGAGCTATACGTATGTTATTGTACATTAGCAGACACATGAGCTATAAGTATGTTATTGTACAGGAGCAGGCACATGAGCTATAAGTATGTTATTGTACAGGAGCAGGCACATGAGCTATAAGTATTATATTGTACAGGAGCAGACACATGAGCTATAAGTATGTTATTGTACAGGAGCAGGCACATGAGCTATACGTATGTTATTGTACAGGAGCAGGCACATGAGCTATAAGTATGTTATTGTACAGGAGCTGACACATGAGCTATAAGTATGATATTGTACAGGAGCAGGCTAATGAGCTATAAGTATGTTATTGTACAGGAGCTGACACATGAGCTATAAGTATGATATTGTACAGGAGCAGGCACATGAGCTATACGTATGTTATTGTACATTAGCAGACACATGAGCTATAAGTATGTTATTGTACATTAGCAGACACATGAGCTATAAGTATGTTATTGTAAAGGAGCAGGCACATGAGCTATAAGTATGTTATTGTACAGGAGCAGACACATGAGCTATAAGTATGTTATTGTACAGGAGCAGACACATGAGCTATACGTATGTTATTGTACAGGAGCAGGCACATGAGCTATAAGTATGTTATTGTACAGGAGCAGGCACATGAGCTATAAGTATGTTATTGTACAGGAGCAGACACATGAGCTATAAGTATGTTATTGTACAGGAGCAGGCACATGAGCTAAAAGTATGTTATTGTACAGGAGCAGGCACATGAGCTATAAGTATGTTATTGTACAGGAGCAGGCACATGAGCTATAAGTATGTTATTGTACAGGAGCAGGCACATGAGCTATAAGTATGTTATATTGTACAGGAGCAGACACATTAGCTATAAGTATGTTTTTGTACAGGAGCAGACACATGAGCTATAAGTATGTTATTGTACAGGAGCAGGCACACGAGCTATAAGTATGTTATATTGTACAGGAGCAGACACATTAGCTATAAGTATGTTATTGTACAATAGCAGGCACATGAGCTATAAGTATGTTATTGTACAGAAGCAGGCACATAAGCTATAAGTATGTTATTGTATAGGAGCAGACACATGAGCTATAAGTATGTTATTGTACAGGGGCAGGCACATGAGCTATAAGTATGTTATTGTACAGGAGCAGACACATGAGTTATAAGTATGTTATTGTATAGGAGCAGACACATGAGCTATAAGTATGTTATTGTACATTAGCAGAAACATGAGCTATAAGTATGTTATTGTACAGGAGCAGGCACATGAGCTATAAGTATGATATTGTACAAGAGCAGACACATGAGCTATAAGTATGTTATTGTACATTAACAGACACATGAGCTATAAGTATGTTATTGTACAGGAGCAGGCACATGAGCTATAAGTATGTTATATTGTACAGGAGCAGACACATTAGCTATAAGTATGTTAATGTACATTAGCAGACACATGAGCTATAAGTATGTTATTGTACATTAACAGACACATGAGCTATAAGTATGTTATTGTACAGGAGCAGACACATGAGCTATAAGTATGTTATTGTACATTAGCAGACACATGAGCTATAAGTATGTTATTATACAGGAACAGGCACATGAGCTATAAGTATGTTATTATACAGGAACAGGCACATGAGCTATAAGTATGTTATTGTACAGGAGCAGACACATGAGCTATAAGTATGTTATTGTACATTAGCAGGCACATGAGCTATAAGTATGTTATTGTACAGGAGCAAACACATGAGCTATAAGTATGTTATTGTACAGGACCAGGCACATGAGCTATAAGTATGTTATTGTACAGGAGCAGGCACATGAGCTATAAGTATGTTATTGTACAGGAGCTGACACATGAGCTATAAGTATGATATTGTACAGGAGCAGGCTAATGAGCTATAAGTATGTTATTGTACAGGAGCTGACACATGAGCTATAATTATGTTATTGTACAGGAGCAGGCACATGAGCTATAAGTATGTTATTGTACAGGAGCAGACACACGAGCTATAAGTATGTTATTGTACAGGAGCAGACACATGAGCTATAAGTATGTTATTGTAAAGGAGCAGACACATGAGCTATAAGTATGTTATTGTACATTAACAGACACATGAGCTATACGTATGTTATTGTACATTAGCAGACACATGAGCTATAAGTATGTTATTGTACAGGAGCAGGCACATGAGCTATAAGTATGTTATTGTACAGGAGCAGGCACATGAGCTATAAGTATTATATTGTACAGGAGCAGACACATGAGCTATAAGTATGTTATTGTACAGGAGCAGGCACATGAGCTATACGTATGTTATTGTACAGGAGCAGGCACATGAGCTATAAGTATGTTATTGTACAGGAGCTGACACATGAGCTATAAGTATGATATTGTACAGGAGCAGGCTAATGAGCTATAAGTATGTTATTGTACAGGAGCTGACACATGAGCTATAAGTATGATATTGTACAGGAGCAGGCACATGAGCTATACGTATGTTATTGTACATTAGCAGACACATGAGCTATAAGTATGTTATTGTACAGGAGCAGACACATGAGCTATACGTATGTTATTGTACATTAGCAGACACATGAGCTATAAGTATGTTATTGTACATTAGCAGACACATGAGCTATAAGTATGTTATTGTACAGGAGCAGGCACATGAGCTATAAGTATGTTATTGTACAGGAGCAGACACATGAGCTATAAGTATGTTATTGTACAGGAGCAGACACATGAGCTATACGTATGTTATTGTACAGGAGCAGGCACATGAGCTATAAGTATGTTATTGTACAGGAGCAGGCACATGAGCTATAAGTATGTTATTGTACAGGAGCAGACACATGAGCTATAAGTATGTTATTGTACAGGAGCAGGCACATGAGCTAAAAGTATGTTATTGTACAGGAGTAGGCACATGAGCTATAAGTATGTTATTGTACAGGAGCAGGCACATGAGCTATAAGTATGTTATTGTACAGGAGCAGGCACATGAGCTATAAGTATGTTATATTGTACAGGAGCAGACACATTAGCTATAAGTATGTTATTGTACAGGAGCAGACACATGAGCTATAAGTATGTTATTGTACAGGAGCAGGCACACGAGCTATAAGTATGTTATATTGTACAGGAGCAGACACATTAGCTATAAGTATGTTATTGTACAATAGCAGGCACATGAGCTATAAGTATGTTATTGTACAGAAGCAGGCACATAAGCTATAAGTATGTTATTGTATAGGAGCAGACACATGAGCTATAAGTATGTTATTGTACAGGAGCAGGCACATGAGCTATAAGTATGTTATATTGTACAGGAGCAGACACATTAGCTATAAGTATGTTATTGTACAGGAGCAGACAAATGAGCTATAAGTATGTTATTGTAGAGGAGCAGGCACACGAGCTATAAGTATGTTATATTGTACAGGAGCAGACACATTAGCTATAAGTATGTTATTGTACAATAGCAGGCACATGAGCTATAAGTATGTTATTGTACAGAAGCAGGCACATAAGCTATAAGTATGTTATTGTACAGGAGCAGACACATGAGTTATAAGTATGTTATTGTATAGGAGCAGACACATGAGCTATAAGTATGTTATTGTACATTAGCAGAAACATGAGCTATAAGTATGTTATTGTACAGGAGCAGGCACATGAGCTATAAGTATGATATTGTACAAGAGCAGACACATGAGCTATAAGTATGTTATTGTACATTAACAGACACATGAGCTATAAGTATGTTATTGTACAGGAGCAGGCACATGAGCTATAAGTATGTTATATTGTACAGGAGCAGACACATTAGCTATAAGTATGTTATTGTACATTAGCAGACACATGAGCTATAAGTATGTTATTGTACAGGAGCAGGCACATGAGCTATAAGTATGTTATTGTACAGGAGCAGACATATGAGCTATAAGTATGTTATTGTACAGGAGCAGGCACATGAGCTATAAGTATGTTATTGTACAGGAGCAGGCACATGAGCTATAAGTATTTTATTGTACAGGAGCAGACACATGAACTATAAGTATGTTATTGTACAGGAGCAGGCACATGAGTTATAAGTATGTTATTGTACAGGAGCAGGCACATGAGCTATAAGTATGTTATTGTACAGGAGCAGACACATGAGCTATAAGTATGTTATTGTACAGGGGCAGGCATATGAGCTATCCGTATGTTATTGTACAGGAGCAGGCACATGAGCTATAAGTATGTTATTGTACAGGAGCAGACACATGAGCTATAAGTATGTAATTGTACAGGAGCAGACACATGAGCTATAAGTATGTTATTGTACAGGAGCAGGCACATGAGCTATAAGTATGTTATTGTACATTAGCAGGCACATGAGCTATAGGTATGATATTGTACATTAGCAGGCACATGAGCTATAAGTATGTTATTGTACAGGAGCAGACACATGAGCTTTAAGTATGTTATTGTACAGGAGCAAGCACATGAGCTATAAGTATGTTATTGTACAGGAGCAGACACATGAGCTATAAGTATGTTATTGTACAGGAGCAGGCACATGAGCTATAAGTATGTTATTGTAATGGAGCAGACACATGAGCTATAAGTATGTTATTGTACAGGAGCAGGCACATGAGCTATAAGTATGATATTGTACAGGAGCAGGCACATGAGTTATAAGTATGTTATTGTACAGGAATAGACACATGAGCTATAAGTATGTTATTGTACATTAGCAGACACATGAGCTATAAGTATGTTATTGTACATGAGCAGGCACATGAGCTATAAGTATGTTATTGTACATGAGCAGGCACATGAGCTATAAGTATGTTATTGTACATGAGCAGGCACATGAGCTATAAGTATGTTATTGTACATGAGCAGGCACATGAGCTATAAGTATGTTATTGTACAGGAGCAGGCACATGAGCTATAAGTATGTTATTGTACAGGAGCAGGCACATGAGATATAAGTATGTTATTGTACAGGAGCAGGCACATGAGCTATAAGTATGTTATTGTACAGGAGCAGACACATGAGCTATAAGTATGTTATTGTACAGGAGCAGACACATGAGCTATAAGTATGTTATTGTACAGGAGCAGACACATGAGCTTTAAGTATGTTATTGTACAGGAGCAAGCACATGAGCTATAAGTATGTTATTGTACAGGAGCAGGCACATGAGCTATAAGTATGTTATTGTACAGGAGCAGACACATGAGCTATAAGTATGTTATTGTACAGGAGCAGACACATGAGCTATAAGTATGTTATTGTACATGAGCAGACACATGAGCTATAAGTATGTTATTGTACAGGAGCAGGCACATGAGCTATAAGTATGTTATTGTACAGGAGCAGACACATGAGCTATAAGTATGTTATTGTACAGGAGCAGACACATGAGCTATAAGTATGTTATTGTACATTAGCAGACACATGAGCTATAAGTATGTTATTGTACATTAGCAGACACATGAGCTATAAGTATGTTATTATACAGGAACAGGCACATGAGCTATAAGTATGTTATTGTACAGGAGCAGACACATGAGCTATAAGTATGTTATTGTACAGGAGCAGGCACATGAGCTATAAATATGTTATTGTACAGGAGCAGGCACATGAGCTATAAGTATGTTATTGTACAGGAGCAGGCACATGAGCTATAAGTATGTTATTGTACAGGAGCAGGCACATGAGCTATAAGTATGTTATTGTACAGGAGCAGGCACATGAGCTATAAGTATGTTATTGTACAGGAGCAGACACATGAGCTATAAGTATGTTATTGTACAGGAGCAGACACATGAGCTATAAGTATGTTATTGTACATTAGCAGGCACATGAGCTATAAGTATGTTATTGTACAGGAGCAAACACATGAGCTATAAGTATGTTATTGTACAGGACCAGGCACATGAGCTATAAGTATGTTATTGTACAGGAGCAGGCACATGAGCTATAAGTATGTTATTGTACAGGAGCAGGCACATGAGCTATAAGTATGTTATTGTACAGGAGCAGGCACATGAGCTATAAGTATTATATTGTACAGGAGCAGACACATGAGCTGTAAGTATGTTATTGTACAGGAGCAGGCACATGAGCTATAAGTATGTTATTGTAGAGGAGCAGACACATGAGCTATAAGTATGTTATTGTACAGGAGCAGACACATGAGCTATAAGTATGTTATTGTAAAGGAGCAGACACATGAGCTATAAGTATGTTATTATACAGGAACAGACACATGAGCTATAAGTATGTTATTGTACAGGAGCAGGCACATGAGCTATAAGTATGTTATTGTACAGGAGCAGGCACATGAGCTATAAATATGTTATTGTACAGGAGCAGACACATGAACTATAAGTATGTTATTGTACAGGAGCAGACACATGAGCTATAAGTATGTTATTGTAAAGGAGCAGACACATGAGCTATAAGTATGTTATTGTACAGGAGCAGAAACATTAGCTATAAGTATGTTATTGTACAGGAGCAGACACATGAGCTATAAGTATGTTATTGTACAGGAGCAGACACATGAGCTATAAGTATGTTATTGTACAGGAGCAGGCACATGAGCTATAAGTATGTTATTGTACAGGAGCAGACACACGAGCTATAAGTATGTTATTGTACAGGAGCAGACACATTAACTATAAGTATGTTATTGTAAAGGAGCAGACACATGAGCTATAAGTATGTTATTATACAGGAACAGACACATGAGCTATAAGTATGTTATTGTACAGGAGCAGGCACATGAGCTATAAGTATGTTATTGTACAGGAGCAGGCACATGAGCTATAAGTATGTTATTGTACAGGAGCAGACACATGAGCTATAAGTACATTATTGTACAGGAGCAGGCACATGAGCTATACATATGTTATTGTACAGGAGCAGGCACATGAGCTATAAGTATGTTATTGTACAGGAGCAGACACATGAGCTATAAGTATGTTATTGTACTGGAGCAGACACATGAGCTATAAGTATGTTATTGTACAGGAGCAGACACATGAGCTATATGTATGTTATTGTACAGGAGCAGGCACATGAGCTATAAGTATGTTATTGTACAGGAGCAGACACATGAGCTATAAGTATGTTATTGTACAGGAGCAGACACATGAGCTATAAGTATGATATTGTACAGGAGCAGGCATATGAGCTATAAGTATGTTATTGTACAGGAGCAGAAACATGAGCTATAAGTATGTTATTGTACAGGAGCAAACACACGAGCTATAAGTATGTTATTGCACATTAGCAGACACATGAGCTATAGGTATGTTATTGTACAGGAGCAGGCACACAAGCTATAAGTATGTTATTGTACATTACCAGACACATGAGCTATAAGTATGTTATTGTACAGGAGCAGACACATGAGCTATAAGTATGTTATTGTACAGGAGCAGACACATGAGCTATAAGTAAGTTATTGTACAGGAGCAGGCACAAGAGCTATAAGTATGTTATTGTACAGGAGCAGACACATGAGCTATAAGTATGTTATTGTACAGGAGCAGACACATGAGCTATAAGTATGATATTGTACAGGAGCAGGCATATGAGCTATAAGTATGTTATTGTACATTAGCAGAAACATGAGCTATAAGTATGTTATTGTACAGGAGCAAACACACGAGCTATAAGTATGTTATTGCACATTAGCAGACACATGAGCTATAGGTATGTTATTGTACAGGAGCAGGCACACAAGCTATAAGTATGTTATTGTACATTACCAGACACATGAGCTATAAGTATGTTATTGTACAGGAGCAGACACATGAGCTATAAGTATGTTATTGTACAGGAGCAGACACATGAGCTATAAGTATGTTATTGTACAGGAGCAGGCACAAGAGCTATAAGTATGTTATTGTACAGGAGCAGGCATATGAGCTATAAGTATGTTATTGTACAGGAGCAGACACATGAGCTATAAGTATGTTATTGTACAGGAGCAGACACATGAGCTATAAGTATGTTATTGTACAGGAGCAGACACATGAGCTATAAGTATGTTATTGTATATTAGCAGACACATGAGCTATAAGTATGTTATTGTACAGGAGCAGACACATGAGCTATAAGTATGTTATTGTACAGGAGCAGACACATGAGCTATAAGTATGTTATTGTACAGGAGCAGGCACATGAGCTATAAGTATGTTATTGTACAGGAGCAGACACATGAGCTATAAGTATGTTATTGTACAGGAGCAGGCACATGAGCTATAAATATGTTATTGTACAGGAGCAGGCACATGAGCTATAAGTATGTTATTGTACAGGAGCAGGCACATGAGCTATAAGTATGTTATTGTACAGGAGCAGGCACATGAGCTATAAGTATGTTATTGCACAGGAGCAGGCACATGAGCTATAAGTATGTTATTGTACAGGAGCAGACACATGAGCTATAAGTATGTTATTGTACAGGAGCAGACACACAAGCTATAAGTATGTTATTGTACAGTAGCAGACACATGAGCTATAAGTATGTTATTGTACAGGAGCAGGCACCTGAGCTATAAGTATGTTATTGTACAGTAGCAGACACATGAGCTATAAGTATGTTATTGTACAGTAGCAGACACATGAACTATAAGTATGTTATTGTACAGGAGCAGGCACATGAGCTATAAGTATGTTATTGTACAGTAGCAGACACATGAGCTATAAGTATGTTATTGTACAGGAGCAGACACATGAGCTATAAGTATGTTATTGTACAGGAGCAGGCACCTGAGCTATAAGTATGTTATTGTACAGGAGCAGACACATGAGCTATAAGTATGTTATTGTACAGGAGCAGACACATGAGCTATAAGTATGTTATTGTACAGGAGCAGACACATGAGCTATAAGTAAGTTATTGTACAGGAGCAGGCACATGAGCTATAAGTATGTTATTGTACAGGAGCAGGCACATGAGCTATAAGTATGTTATTGTACATTAGCAGACACATGAGCTATACGTATGTTATTGTACAGGAGCAGACACATGAGCTATAAGTATGTTATTGTACAGGAGCAGACACATGAGCTATAATTATGTTATTGTACAGGAGCAGGCACACAAGCTATAAGTATGTTATTGTACAGGAGCAGGCACATGAGCTATAAGTATGTTATTGTACAGGAGCAGGCACATGAGCTATAAGTATGTTATTGTACAGGAGCAGGCACACAAGCTATAAGTATGTTATAATAATTATTTTTATTATTATTATTATTAATGACAAAGTGTAAAGAACAATAATCAGGTTGCTGCACTTCTGCCGAGCTCAGACACAGGTATTTTATTTATTTATATTTTTAATAAGAGTTTGCATCCTGTTGTAAACCTCTGATTGGTTATTTCACAGTCATATGATCCCTGAGCCCAGACTTATTACACTACAATGATAAACTTCATCTTCTAAATATATTCAGTGAATTTCTTGGTAATATAAATTGCACTGTTGTGATTGGTTGACAGCTGTAATCTCTGCAAGATAGAAACTCTGTAACTCGTGTGTTTTGCTGGCCGTACAGGGGGTGCCATATAAGGGGACCTGCAGTGTGCGCACAACTAATTTCCTCAGAACCAATGGGATCTGCATGACTACAGCAGTGAAATAGTTACACAGTTACACAATATAATATCAACCGTTCATGAGACAAGAATGAAAGTAACTCACAACGTTCCTCAAGTGCTTTAGAAGAATTGATAACTTGGGTTTGGAGAACGATATGTGCAACTGTATCCCTGGGCTCTTCTCAGCAACTGCATCTTTTGTCAAAAAAGAAAAAGGGCTTAATTAGTATCTGCTCCCAACTGAGCCACAATCACATAAGGTTTTAACCATCTGAAATTAAAGGGAGACGTTTGTACACAGTACAAAGTATTACAGATACCATTTATATACAGCATAATGTGGTTATAAAATGAGTCTGATGAAAGTTATAACAATAGAACACATAGCTTTATAGTGCACACAATATACACACGTATAGCACAATACACACACAATACACACACGTATAGCACAATGCACACACAATATACACATGTATTTGCACAATGCACACACAATATATACACGTACAGCATAATGTGCACACACAAAAATATACACACGTGTAACACAATACACACACAATATACACACATATAGCAAAATGTGCACACACACATATAACACAATGCACACACAATATACACACGTATAGCGCAATACACACACAATATACACACGTATAGTGTAATACACACACAATATACACACGTATAGCACAATACACACACACAATACACACACGTATAGCCTGCACTGATATCATGTGAGTGTGACATGATGCCTCCCTAGTGTCTCTGACTACAGGGGTTAGTGTTTCTGTTTTACTCATTGGTGTTTATGTATGTGTATGTGTGTATGTGTGTGACTGTGTGTGTA